>NC_137618.1:27064989-27072489 GCF_963280865.1 Gymnoscopelus braueri
TGGAGAAGATGTGGTCTGGAAGAGATGCTACAGACATCAAAAGTGAGTCTGTCTGAGTTAACAGACACATAATGGGTCAACCGTGCACGTTCACACTTTGACCACACTAACCTTCTCCTCTCCTCTCCTCTCCAATCTTGCAGTAGAGAGAGACAGCATGGCAGACTTCTGTGTTCTGGGTCAGCGGCCTCCACCTCATCACCTGGCTGGCCTGGCCCAGCTCAGCCATCTGGGATCGGGGGGCAGCCCCCTGCACAAGTCCAGCTCCGGGGACCCCCAGGCTCCTTCCCTGCCTCCCCAGCAGCCCCCTCCTCCCCTGCAGCAGCCCTCGCCGCACGGCCCGCTCCACCACCACAGCACTCCACTCCGTTCCGGCCACCAGGGGCCCCCTCCGCCTCCTCCTCTCCCACCCGGCGCCCTGCAGCCCCTCCTGGGGCCAGGTGGCTTGCTGTCGCCCCAGCTCTCCCCTCAGATGGTGCGCCAGCAGCTAGCCATGGCCCACCTCATCAACCAGCAGCTAGCCGTTAGCCGCCTGCTGGCCCACCAGCACCCGCAGGCACTGAACCAGCAGTTCCTCAACCACCCGCCCATCCCCCAGAGGTCGTCCAAGCTCACTGGGGACCATCCCGGGAGCAACCCTTCGGCAGCCGAGGTCTCAACCGACATCTACCAACAGGTCAGAGACGAGCTGAAGAGGGCTAGCGTCTCCCAGGCCGTGTTCGCCCGTGTGGCTTTCAACCGCACGCAGGTAGGAGAACATGATGCAGGGCCGGGTGGAGAGGGGTGGAGTGGTGAGGGGCGGGTGGTGAACAGGAGCTAGGACAGCGCAGGAGACGACAAAGCAGACGAGATACAAAAGAGGGGAGGGAACAGGTGAAGAAGGCAGGGAAAGGATGGGGAAAGAACAGATCAAAGCAGTAAGAGAATCAACTTCAGAAATATATATTTAGGGGCATCCGGTGGCAGAGGGTTAAAGTTCCTGCCGGAGAGACTGGGGTTTGATTCCCCCGTGGTTCCTCTGGCTTGCGTTCCAGTGAACACAGCTTGTTTATGGGTGCGACGTCAGTAGGGGAGGGCGATGATCTCTGTCACTGCTCTAGTGACTCCTACAGGTTTGGTCGGGTGCCTGTTGAACTGAGAGGGATAGCATGTTCCTCCGCATGCGTTACACTCTCCTGGTGAAAGTCCTCACTGTCGGGTGAAAAGAAACGTTTGGCGAATCCATATGTATCAGAGGAGACATGTTTTCTACAACAGTGGTTCTCAAAGTGGGGTCTGAGGACCCCCGGGGGTCCTTGAGGAGGTTCCAGGTGGCCCTCAGTTAGATTAGTTAATATAGCATAAAAAGCAGCTAAACAGCTAAATCATCTAAAGCTCACAGTCCCTCACAATGTGGAGTGTTGTGAGCT
Source organism: Gymnoscopelus braueri (assembly GCF_963280865.1). Lineage (NCBI taxonomy): Eukaryota > Metazoa > Chordata > Actinopteri > Myctophiformes > Myctophidae > Gymnoscopelus > Gymnoscopelus braueri. The sequence continues at coordinate 27,066,399 of NC_137618.1, forward strand.
TGTGTTGTGAGCTTGTAGATTCAAAAAACGTATTTTAAAACGTATTTTTTAAAATGTCTTGTATGTATTTCACATTAAATTAAAGCTGCACTATTTAACTTTCCTCTTCTACCCCGGATTTGAACCCGGTTTCCTGCACAAGTGCTGACATATTTACCATTGGGCTAATACACCGGGTGTGTTTCCCATTCTCATCTCAGACGCACACCTAAGTGCCAAGGAACCCCGGTTCAAAAACACTGCGCTACCATACAGATTGGACAAAATTATATTTTATTCATTAAAAGGTTTTGAATATTTTTGAAAGATTTTAAAAACACAAATCTTGTATACATACATTTGGAGGTACCCGATGAAAAAGTTTGATACAACATCCCCAGGCCAACAAGTTGGTAGTGACAGGGACTGGGAAAATATACAAATCTATATATGTAGTCCAATGGGGACATACATTGTGAGTGTACTTAGAATAGACCAAAATAAACCCACTTTTCTCTCACATTTTGCGCATCAGATCAGGTGTGAAGGGATAATTGCCTCGTGCAATAGAGATGAATATGGCATCAATAAGTCGTCATTGATAGGTCCATGATCTCTCCCATGGGGGTGGGCTTTTTGCGGCCCGCACCCAGCGTCATTATGAGAGAGATTAGCTGAAGCATGGCCAGACGACTTGCTGGGTAGTTGAGTTTCCTCCCCCGCCTTCCCAGCAGCAAACACACCTGCTGTATTCAGCGTGCGCTAGGTTGGTTGCTATACGCCCCATTAGAGCAAATAGTATACACCTACTGCCATATAGGGCAGAGGGCAGGTGTGTTATTGTGCACATAATGTGAGCCTGTATGTTTGTATGTATGTATGTATGTGTGTGCCTGTGTGTGTGTGTGTGTGTGTGTGTGTGTGTGTGTGTGTGTGTGTGCGTGTGCGTGTGCGTGTGCGTGTGCGTGTGCGTGTGTCTCATGCCTCCAAAGCATGTGTGCCTACTGCAGTATTATTAAGTCTTAAATAAGCTCTTCAAAACAGACCACACGTATAGAGCCACATATGTTACATATAAATATAACTCAATGAAATATCCTCACAAGTAACCTTAAGTAATATGTACCATAAAGATTCTCCTTCGCTTTGCCCCCAGGGCCTGCTATCGGAGATCCTGCGAAAGGAGGAGGACCCACGCACGGCCTCCCAGTCTCTGCTGGTCAACCTGAAGGCCATGCAGAACTTCCTCAACCTGCAAGAGGGAGAGAGAGACCGCATCTACCAAGAGGAGAGAGAGCGTAGCATGAACCCTCCCGTGGGCCTCCCAGCCTCCAACTCCTCCAGCCCTGGGGGTCTCCCACGTCTCTCACAGGTACTAGTACTACCAACCACCAGAGGACCCCAGGAAGACTAGAGGCACAACCACGTGCTTCTAATGGGGATCCTTTAAACCATGGGTTTTCAACTGATTATGAACCAGGGACCACCACCCTGACTGAGAATCAACCTGGGGACCACTGTTGTGTTGGGAGGGGGGATATGGGCGTGGTGTGGGGGAAAAGCTCGAAATTAAATAATGACTGTTAAGGCCTTAATTTAATTTGTTAACTTGAGGTGAATTAAATCAAGCCCTTAACAGTCATTATTTAACTGAGATATATGCTAGTGGTCCAGAGCTCAGAAAAGATTGAGAACCACTGATCCATTCCTTTCCCATGGTTGCCCCTATTCTGTTCTCTTAACCTTCCATATTAAACTCATGTTAACTGATTCATTGCAACATATGTATGAGCAAGCACATGCAATTGATATGGGCACATTTCCTACTAATGATGCCTCAACCAGGTAAACCGGTTGAGTCCCTTGAAATTCTAACTCCCATTTCTGTGGAAGTTCTTGACATCCGACTTCCAAGTAACTGACAACATTGATACTGTTTCTCAACTAGTGGTCAATAAAATAAAATATAATACAAATCTACTACATTACTAAATGCATGGTCAGGGACCACATGCAATAGCTTCACGGACCACCAGTGGTCCACGGACCACCAGTTGAAAACCCATGCTTTAACCATTCAATCCGGTAACGCATCTGTGTCATTTTAAGATTTCTTTGGCATTTTTTTTTAAAATCGTGACAATTTGTGCAAATCTTTAAATATATATTTTTTAAACCGAACATTTTTAACTCAAATCTTTGGTTCTGGGGGATTCTACAAATGTCTTCTAAATCCTAACAGTTAAAAAAAAAAACTTACGTTGCTATAATCAGTGGTTCTCAAACTTTTTCATGTCAAGGAGCCCCAAAATTGTATGTATTTGGCTACGGACCCCCATCTCAAAATATGTTGTTCCAGGGACCCCCCAGAAGCAAAGATTTGAGTTGAAAATGTTTGCTTAAAAAAATATTTGTTTTTTTGCAGAAATGTTCCACGATTTTTTCAAAAAATAGCAGATCTACAAGCTCATAGTGCGGCACTCGGTGCCGAGCTTGTATATCCGCTATTTTTGGATAGCCATAGAAATCTATAAATGACACAGATTCTTTCCCGGTCTAAATGGGTTAATACAGCTTATAGATTTAGCTATTTTAGAAATATTTGGAAAAATCTTGAAACATTTAGAAACATTTGGCTATTTAACAACACAAATCTTCTCTTATGGAGTCGCTGGCAAAACATATTTTCTGATGGGGATCCGCAGCCATATCAATTTGGGGGTCTTTGACATGAAAATGTTTGAGAACCACTGCACCAGAGAATGAATACCCCCTAGAAGACTAGAGGCGCATCCACGTGCAATGGGGATTCTTTAACCCATTAAGACCTGAGGCAATTCTTTAAAAAAAAAATCAAAATCCTAACAGTTTTAAGAAAAAAATCTAAAAAAAATGTTTTCAAGATTTTTCAAAAATAGCAGATCTACAAGCTCATAGAGCTATGAGCTTGTATATCTGCTATTTTTGAATAGCCAAAGACATCTAAAGTGACACAGATGCGTTCCAGGTATCAATAACATGAACATAAACCACCAACCCTAACCCACGCCTAAATAATACCTCCACTTCTGTCTTTGCCTATTAAGCAACCAAACTATTAATCACTCAGTCAAGCTTTAAATCTTGGGAACACACAGTGTCTGAACATTTTCAATGGCGCTGAGCTAACCACGAATCAATCAAACAAATCACACATCCACGCAGGCTTTCACATGTAAACCTAGTAAATCCCACCTCACTGCTTTATCACACTGAATGAATGTTACGGGCTTCTGATGCTAGCTGTTGTAGAAGGCCCTGCACCTATTACATTGTTATTTGGGGATTTTCCCAGCAATTAATCTTTCTGAATGGAATAATAGTCCAGCAGCATTGTGGCAAGCACGGAAAAAGTGGAACTTCTATTGTGGCTGTGGCTGTGTACAGAGTACTAATGTTAAAATAGGCTCCTCACACGCAATGTGTGTGTGTGTGTGTGTGTGTGTGTGTGTGTGTGTGTGTGTGTGTGTGTGTGTGTGTGTGTGTGTGTGTGTGTGTGTGTGTGTGTGTGTGTGTGTGTGTGTGTGTGTGTGTCTGTGTGTGCATGTGCGCATGTGTACGTGCATGTGTGTGTGCGCAGAAAGTGTGGGAGAGGAGTTTGGACGAGCAGCTCACCCCTGACGCATGGTCCAACATTTGGAAGACCAAGAATAAGATCTGCAACTCGGTGAGCAGCACTCACATCATGAACTGTATCTATTCTGTTCCTCTTGAAGACCACGCTGACTTTTGAAGTCATTTTTTATCTCAAACAAATTAAACAGTTTATAATGGAAAAAACTGCCTCAAAGGCAATTGCCAGAGCGTACTGTAAACATAAAATACATTACATTACATTTGGATGTCTCTTTACATCTGCGCCTGACGTTTTTTTCAGGAGCGCCGATGATAAGGGACTCTCTGATGTCGGGGCGAATGCCCATTCATGGCCCCTTGGGTTCATTTGCGTGCTATTCTTATTTTGTCTACGTACATTTATCTCAGCGCATCGTTTACACTGCGGGAATGTAAGCTCACTTGTCCATACGCGTCTCGCGGACAACTTCAAACGCTGTGTATACAAGCTTTCCGAGAGCCAATGCGTGTTCAACTCAAGCACGAGCTACAGGGAGAGACAAAGGAGAGGGACTTAATGACTTCGATCTGTAAACATTATTCATGCGGAGACTTGTGCTGCAGATGTGCGGCCGAGGCACAGACAATGAACACAGCATGTGTGTGCTCAGAGCAGTTCGAGGTTGATGATCAGCTGATAACCTCTTAGCAGTGTTTAGAAAAGACCATTCCCAGAGGCAAAGGTCTGGTTTTGTGGATTAGAATCTGATGGATTTAGTGAAGTGGTTCAGTCCTTTGGGGAAGTAGCTCTATCCTTGAAGTAATGTAGCTCAGTCCTAACACTCGCTTTCTCAAATTTGATCCTCTCAACTGCAGTAGCATACTGCATACTTCTTTTTCATCCCCTCTCCAGCCTACCATATCTAACCCCTGGACCCATCTTGATATACACTCATATCTCCGTCCTGTCCTCTAGCCCAAACCACCCGGCCCGGCCCCGGACCTTCCACTGAAGCTTGAGGCGATGGTCAACATCACGTCAGGCATCTATGACGAGATTCAGCAGGAGATGAAGAGAGCCAAGGTCTCCCAGGCGCTGTTTGCCAAGGTGGCCGCCAACAAGAGCCAGGTGAGGAAAGCCACAGAGAGATGAAGAACACTGTCACACCCTTCGTTTCTGGTCCGGTTGGCTAGTTCTTTCTTTCTTCAAACATGTTTACCTATAATGACATGCCCAAAATAGGGACACTAGGTTGAACGTGCTTATGTCTGGGAGTTTTATAAATATTTAACAAATTAAAAGTATTAACTTTTTGTGACTAATAACTACATTGGAAAAACGTTTTTGGACTTACAATGTTTCTACCCGACAGCGACAAAGGGAGAACTTGTGTCACAAGTTGTTTTATACTGGGCTATATAACCACCTTTCCACATTTTATGTTACGTTGCAGTTGCACTATAGGGAGGAATATCTTGTGAGTGTATAATCTTTCAGCAGAATACCAGGTGACTGTATTAGCAAGTGTATGCGTGAGAATGTATGTGAATGTGCACGGGTGTGCACGTTGTGTAATTGTGTGCTCAATGAGTGTGTGTTTGTGAGTGTGTGTGTGTGTGTGTGTGTGTGTGTGTGTGTGTGTGTGTGTGTGTGTGTGTGTGTGTGTGTGTGTGTGTGTGTGTGCACATGCGCTATGTTCTGTGAGTTTGCGGTTAGCGAGGTCTCCCAGGTAGGCAGGTCTGGGGGTGGCTGAGGGTCATGGCTCAGTGCACCCATCTGCTGCAGCTGGCCACAAGGAACAAGGGATGCTGAGAGAGAGAGAGAGAGAGAGAGAGAGAGAGAGAGAGAGAGAGAGAGAGAGAGAGAGAGAGAGAGAGAGAGAGAGAGAGAGAGAGAGAGGGAGGGAGAGGGAGGGAGAGGGGGGAGAGAGAGAGAGAGAGAGAGAGAGAGAGAGAGAGAGAGAGAGAGAGAGAGAGAGAGATGATCAGGCTATTAGCGTTGCATGCTGCTGGAGGTGGCTGGTTGAACACAACAGCTGGTGTCACAAACTCGACCAGTCTAGCAGAGATAATTAAATTTCCATCTTTCTCTCTCTCCTCCATCACCCACCTACACACACACACACACACACACACACACACACACACACACACACACACACACACACACACACACACCGCCTCCCCCTCCCCCTATCTTCCTCTGAATCTATCTATCTATCTCTCTCTCTCGCGCTCCACTCCAGTTCTGTGTCCTAACTTTCCTTCTCTTCATTGTCCCGTCATCTTATCGTTTTCTCACCCTTGTCCATTCCCCCCCCCCTCTCTTCCGCTACCTTCATCTCACCCATCCGAAATATCTTCCTCCACCCGACCCCTCTCTCTCTCTCTCCCTCTCTCTGTCCCTCCCCGTCCTACCCTTTCACCATCTCTTCCTCTTCTTGACCTTTTCTCCCCGTCTTTCGTCCTCATCCATCTCTCTGTCTCTCTGTCTCTCTCTCTCTCTGCCAGGGTTGGC
>NC_137618.1:27077489-27084989 GCF_963280865.1 Gymnoscopelus braueri
AAGAGACAAATAGGTGGAGACGAATTCACTGTAATTATTTTCAGGTAAATTACAGTTAAACGATACCACAGACAGTTCAGCGCTATAAATGTCTGACCTGAAGACAGAATGCAATGCCTATCATTTATTTTCACTTGTCTTGAGCTTGGCACGGGGCTTGAGAAATGTGGATGCACGGCTGAAATCAGCCAGAGGAGGCAGAGGAGGGAGATGGACTTATGCTGAAAAGCTGTGGGAGAGTTGGAACATGGGGTGGAGAATAAGGTAAGGGAGGTGGGTGGAGCAAGAGGGAATAAGGGCAGAGAGAGAGAGAGAGAGAGAGAGAGAGAGAGAGAGAGAGAGAGAGAGAGAGAGACAGAGAGAGAGAGAGGGGGGGGGGGCTGCAGAGGGACTTTGGGGGGAGTTACTGGCATTGGTCGGAGTCAGGGCTGACTTGGACATGGAGTCATGTTGGCTTGGCAGACGCACACGCTTTATTAGTGTCCTGATGCATTAGGAGTGAAGAGAAAGAGAGGAGAGCAAGAAGCACAGAGGGAAAAGAAGAGGGAGAAGCTGAAAGAGGGGAACGGAGGGAAGGGACGTGGGAGAAAAAGAGAGGAAGGCGGAAAAGGAGTGTAAGGTGGAGGTGGAACATAGGAAAGAAGAGACGAAGAGAGGAGGGAGGCGTGGAGCCGACTGAGATGAAGTGTGAAGGAGCCAAGCATGGCTCCGCACTGCTCTCTCTCTCTCTCTCTCTCCCTCTCTCTGCCACTAACATCACCATTAGCGCGTGAAGGAGACCAGGCCCTGCAATTCTGTGTGTCTGCATGTTGTGTTCGTCTGTGCGCGCACGCGCGCGCGCGCGCGTGTGTGTGTGTGTGTGTGTGTGTGTGTGTGTGTGTGTGTGTGTGTGTGTGTGTGCAAGTGCGCTTGTACGCGTGATATCAATCCAAGAGTCCTTGCTGTCTGCCCAAATAACAGTGGAGATGATGAGGGTCCGTGCAAAAAGCTTAGGAAGGGAGGCCGGTTTTGCAACAATCCCCCTCCATGATTCACCCTCAATTTAGTTATTAAGTGTCTCGCTGTCTCACTGAGTTTGAGCAGAGATGTTTGTGGCTGTGTGGTCCTTTATTAGGGCAGGGGTAGATATCTACTCCTGGCAACCTTTTCTCGTTTACGTCGCATCACTTACCACCATTCCCACAACTGTTGCACAATATCTAAATCTGTCATCTGTGTGACAGAGAGAGAGGGAGAGTGAGTGGGAAATGAGGATACAAAAAAATCTTAAAAACTTCCTGTAAATTCCCCCCCCACAATCCAGCAGAAAAAGCCCCCGCGCAGTGAAATCGGAGCAATTTCATGGTCTGGCCTGCCCTCGATATTATTCAAGTAATACCCTGTTATTATTGAAGAGAGGGAGAGAAAGGCGAATGACTATTATCTTTATGTGGGTCCTTTAATTTTAATGCACCACAGATTTATAGCTGGGCATTCCAGTGGGGAGGGCCCCTCCCTGCTCTTTAAGCCAACGGGAGGGACACAACCACAGCCCTCTCACAACAGCCACCGTACCTTCTGACAAACAGCCACCGACCGGCCACTTTCGCTCCTTCCTGCACTTCACCCTGCCCTCCACAGCACTGTCAAATAACCACAGAGGATCCCACCCACCAGAATAGCATAACACGCTTCTCCCACACACCTACTCCACAGTAGCATCACGGTCTCTCATACATGCTCTAGTATTTGTTTTAAAGGTGTGTGGGCAGTCCGTTCTCCCTTTTATTCAATTGTTCTCCCTGTTATTCTTTTTATTTAGAAAAAGACAGTGGGAAAGCTGAGAGGGAGGCGGCAGACTAGACTCTGGTTGGGTTTCATCCTTAAAGGACCACATATTTTCAACCACATATTCACATAATTGGTCCTCCCTAATGCTCCTTAATAAGATGGTGCCATTTCTGTCTCCTCGGTCTGGGTCTCAGAGGAAGGCTGTGGGCAGGTCAGAAACCTGCCTACCAGTGACATCATCAGTAGGCAGGTTTGGTCATTTCAAACAGGACTTTTTTTCTTTATTAATGCAAGAACAATGGCTTAAATTTCAGAATGACAACTTTCCACCAAAGAGACGCAGAATGAGTAGATGGAAATTGTGCCATATTAATAATAATTAGTAAGGACCAATTATATGAAGTTAATGTGTTCTGAAGGCAGGTAACTTAAGCACTACACCAGCAGCGGCTACTCCCAACAGCATGTACAATGGATTACTGGTTTACTAGATTTACTGTACATAATCACGCTATATAATCTTCCACTAGTTCTCCTCCCCTCAGCTATCAGCTATTAAAAACCGCGGTAGACATTCAATATTTCACGTCAATCTAATTGCTAACTTGAAGCAGACACAACTTGGTACTCAACTCTCTCTCTGTAGTTTCAGGAAACTCTCTCTCTCTCTCTCTCTCTCTCTCTCTCTCTCTCTCGCTCTCTCTCTCTCTCTCTCTCTCTCTCTCTCTCTCCTCCTCTGGTTATGAATGAGCAGGTTAAATAGTGATGGGATGTCGTAAGCTAGTAAATGAGAGACTGATGGGGGCAGACAGATGCTTGGCTAATCTTACACGCATCAGGTCAAAGGTACTCATGGCGGCCGGCAGTCTGTTATGAAGGCACGGAGCAGGCTAATAGGCCATGCTTTGTGAGCTGTGAAACAATATTGTTCTCACCCTCTGCAAAACCCATGTGGCTCTGGCTACTGTCTGTAAGCGTAGAGAGAGGAATGGCTCAGTGGCTGTCTGTGGTGAGAGGAAAACAGATAGCATTATATGGGGACATTCTAAAACCTGCTTGGTGCTGAATGTGTATACTTGCTATATCATTTTGCATTTGTAGATCATGTAGAAAATAAAAAACTTAATACTGCCTAAGGTTAATATGAGAATCAAATCAATATTTTAAATATTATTTTTGCACATGCATTCCATAGGGCTAGACCACACATGGACAAATGACGTCATCAACTTGCGATGGGCATTGCCCCTCTTGACTAAAAGATGAACTGTTTCTAAAATAAATAAAATATTTAAGGTGTTTTGTAAAAAAATATGTTTTAGTTATAGAGGGCAATTATAATGTATTAAGGCATCTTTGGCTCATTAGCCAGGGATCCTTTTAAAACAAGTGGTGCCTTGCAGTCCATTCATGTAAAGTATGCACATGCATGCATAATGTGAATGGATGCATGTGCACACACATAGAGTAGGCTACACACACACACACACACACACACACACACACACACACACACACACACACACACACACACACACACACACACACACACACACACACACACACACACACACACGCGCGCGCGCGTGCACACACACATGCCTGTAAATGGTCAACGGAGTGTATAGGGTTTAAGTGGTAAAGTGTTTTAGTGGCATTCCAGGATGCAATTTTGAAGAGGGGTCACTGTGCCCCATTAATTAGTTCTTTACTTTTTCTCGTCAGCCACTCCACAGGCCGCCCCCGACACCCCTGAAGGAGCACCACCACTCCCCCATGCGAGAGGAGCCCCTGGCCCTTCCCCCTCCGGTGGTTGAGGACGGAGCACAGAACATGGTGGGAACAGCAGGAGTCGTCGGTTGTACGCCTGGCAATGTCAGCGGTGGAACCAAGAAGCCACGATCACGCACCAAAGTACATATACCCAAACTCTATCTCACTGGGTTTCAAAGTGGGGTCCAGGGATCCCCAGGGGATCCTTGTGGGGGGGGGGGGGGTGTTTAAGGGGTCCCAGTCCCTCGGCTATTTGAGAAAAATGTTGACAAATCTTAACAGAGGTTGACATCTTCTCTTATGGGTGTCCCTGGCACATCATCTTTTCAAATTGGGGTCTGTTGCAAAATACATATTAATTTGGGGGTCCTTGACATGAACATTTTGAGGATGCATTTTGACAATCACTACTCTATATAACCCATGCAACAACATTTGAGTACAACTAACAGCCTATTCGTTATGGGCTCTTACTTACCAAAATGATTTCTCGTTCTGCTATCTTGTAGATCTCCCTGGAGGCACTGGGGACCCTACAGAGCTTCATCCAGGACGTCGGCCTCTACCCAGACCAGGAGGCCATCCACACCCTGTCTGCACAGCTGGACCTGCCCAAGCACACCATCATCAAGTTCTTCCAGAACCAGCGCTACCACGTCAAGCACCACGGCCGCCTCAAGGAGCTGAGCGAGGGGGCGGCTGCCAGCGGCGGCGTGGACGTCAGCGAGTATCGGGACGAGGAGCTGCTCTCGGGCTCCGAGGACCCAGAGTCCAGCGAGGACGGCGCCGAAGAGATGTACGCGTCCTCGGAGACGGCCGGCGGGAACGGCGGAGGGCTGAGCCAGCCTCCGGCCTCCTCTGGATCCACTTCCAGCCAGGCCTCGTCAGTGAGCGGTGCGGCTCAGGACGAGGGCAAGGACAAGGGTCTCGCTCGGCCTGGTGGGCCTCTGACCGCCGGGAGTACCTCGTCCAGTCCCAGAGAGCAGGCTGAGTACCAGAGATAGAGACTTGACAGCAACACAAGGGGGGGGGGGGGGCAGAGAGGAAGAGAGCAGAGATGTAAAGAGGGAGTCGGAGAATGTACATGAGAAACTCAAAAGGACATTGATGGGTGGAGTGTGGCTACACAGAGGCTGTGTGAGTGTTGAGGGACGTGTGGCTCTCGTGAAAAGAGAGACACAATCATAAAAATTACGAGACAATTAGTGATAATTTCAGACAAAATATCTGATATCTGCAAGATCATATTGTGGAGTGGTGAAATTACAATGTTACCTCAGTGGGAGAAAGCAGGTTGCCACTTTGCTGTGCTGTGACACAGCATCTGATATGGAACTGTGGAAGACAGTTTTATGTAGTTTTTTTTGTCATGAGATAGAACTGCTACTTCCTATACCTCCACAAACACAAGATGATACTGTACAAAATCTGAATACCATCTCTGTATGTTAATGGATGTAAAGAACTGGAAACGATCACAACCTTCTCTCTCAGCCAGCCAATCCCAAAGATGACATTCTTCAAGGAAGGTGGGCTTTTGTCTGCTCCATCCAATAACTGCTCTCTCTCTTTCTCTCTCTCTCTCTCTGTCTCTCTCTTTCTCTCTCTCTCTCTCCACCAGACCCACACACACACACACACACACACACACACACACACACACACACACACACACACACACACACACACACACACACACCCCACACACACACACACACACACACACACACACACACACACACACACACACACACACACACACACACACACACACACACACACACACACACACACACACGCACACACACACACACACACACACACACACACACACACACACACACACACACACACACACACCACACTCTGTCATATGGTGTAGTCCCTGGGGAGGGGGGGACTGATCAAGACCTCCACAATGCCATAAATCCTCAGGACAAACACTGACTACTCTTTTCGCTGCCTGAGGACTTTGATGGACAACACTTCAAACTACACTTCATGTAGTAAAAATGGACTCCCTCTCAGACATCAACCCACTCCAAACTCACCTCCTGTCCTATCTCGCCCTTAACTAAGCCCCTCACACACTGGCATTTTAGCGGAGGGGTGACGTTCTCTCTCTCTCTCTCTCACCCCTCCTTAAGGCCTTTCTTATTTGGACTCATGACCCAGCTGTGAGGTTTTCGGTGATTCGACAGAGAGACATTTGAACGGCGGTGGACAGTTTGGCAGAGAGAGACAGACAGACAGAGAGCGAGAGAGAGTGGACCGTGGGCATTGTGGGTAACAATGTGCAAAATCCTCTGAGGATGTGGCGTGGAGGGATACTTTTGGGCCAGAGGCGCTCCGCGCCCTTCCAGGCCACTAACCTTCTGACATGTGCAGCGGGAAAAAACGTCAAGAAAAGGAGGGGATGGAGTAGAGATTCGGCAACCAAACAATCAGTCACTTTATGTGCGGTAGCGGTAGCCCACCCGTTTCACTCTTCCCTCTGCTCTCTCCATCTGTCTCCCCTCATCCCCCTCTCTCTCTCTCTAACTGGTGCTCGCAGTCATGTGTTCCACCACACCTACCCGCACTTAAACTCCACCAACCCTATTTATTGCTATCTTTATCCATGATTATTATTATTATTATCATTATTGTTATTATTGTTGTTATTATGGTTGGACTTGCTGTCATCACGTGCTATTTTTAGTTTTTATTTCCATGTTTTTTTTGTATAAATATTGGCTTTTGGAACAGTAGCGCTCATTTGGGTAACTAGAGACATTAGAGCACACTGACCGAGGGGGGAAAAAGCAAGGGAAGAAGAAAGAAAGAAATAAGGAAGGAAAGAAAGGGAGGAGCGGACAGTGAAAAAAAGGTGGAAAAAAAGAAGCAGTTACTGAGTGTTATTGAGTAAAAGTCGTGTCTGTTTGTGTTACGCCAACTCCTTTGTGACTCTATTTCCCAAAGACGGTCAAAAAAAAGGACTTGGCAACGGCGGAACCAAATCCAAAAACATTTAAGGAAACATTGGGGGCGGTGTGTGAGTATGTGTGTGTGTGTGTGTGTGTGTGTGTGTGTGTGTGTGTGTGTGTGTGTGTGTGTGTGTGTGTGTGTGTGTGTGTGTGTGTGTGTGTGTGTGTGTGTGTGTGTGTGTGTGTGTGTGTGTGTGTGTGTGTGTTATAAACAGCACTTTGTTGCTGCAGATGATGACAATCTACTTTTTTGAGCCATTACAGAATCATGGCAGGCTTGACTCTGCTCACCACTTTAAATGTATGTAAATACCAGACGTGGATCAAATTGTAATTGATATACTTTCTTTTTTTGTCTTACTGAGCAACTTCGAGTGTTTGTTTGAGCCAGTCCGGGTATTAGCAGAATTAACAGTGCTGCACTTTTGGACAATGCAATGAATTCAAGTTCAATTCAATTCAATTTAATTCATTGCACCAGGCCACGTTCACTCAATCCCCGGAGTATTTAAAAAACTAATTCAAACTGTATATTGTTCTGTGTCTGGTGCAAATGTGTACAAATGTGTGTGTTTGAATCCACATCTGAGAATGAATTACTTGTATGTCAGGGGATCTCTCATTTGACTGTCTCAATCGGCTGCTACATTCACGCAGAGGACCTGCCTTGTAATTGTACCCAGTAAAATCCTCAGTGTTTAACTGTGAGAGTGTCCGTATTTATAATGTAGATTTGGACACTCTAAGAGTTACAAATGGATACGTGAAAGGTGCTGTAAGTGATATTTTTTGGTTAATACTAAAAGTGGGGTCATCAGTTTCATCCGATCAGGAGAGAGAACCCATTGTCAGATATAATTTAATAGCGTTTCAGTTCCATGTTTATCCTGCATCCCGTATGAGTTCACTTTCCTGTTTGGATAAAATTGGTATCTTGACCCTAAAATGTATTTTCTGTTCACTAAAGAGCTGGAGAGACAGGGAGACTCCT
>NC_137618.1:27089989-27119989 GCF_963280865.1 Gymnoscopelus braueri
TCCAGGAGAATTACAAACAAACTCCCTTAGCGCTGAAAAACACGTCTTCTGCCAACTTTTTAATAACCCAACAAAGGAGAAGATTATGCTAAATTAGATTTTTATAAGTGACCAACAACTCAATCTGAATGGAAATGCTGCTCGCACAAGCATATTCTTTTGGAGGGAATAATTCTGAGTGAGACCCTATTTTCTCATGCTGATAGCATTTGCACCAGTAATAGCATTTAACAGATAGCTTGTTTGCCGGTTGCTGTGTATTTCCTCCCTCTAGAGTGCACAACACCAGACTCGAGCTGAAATTCTTGACTGGCTCTGAATTGATGTGCATCACGGCAATTACTAAGACATTCTGTATTATATCTATGATGGCCAAGTCACTCTCAATGTGTTTAGTATGAAGTCAACAGCGTTATGGGATGTGATAATCATTTCTTTTTCCATCCCTCTTCCTCACTATGACTGGCCGACTGCCAGCAACACACAACACACACACACACACACACACACACACACACAGACACACAGACACACACACGCACACACACACACACACACACACACACACACACACACACACACACACACACACACACACACACACACCAATACAGGCGCACACATACACACACATACTATATAATACACACATCCAAATACATACACACACGCATGCACTTACACATAGATGCTTACACACAAAAACTCACTAATACACACATTCAAGAACACACGCAGACACACACAAATATATATGCAACTGTAACGAGTCACAAGCAAACACACACACACACACACACACACACACACACACACACACACACACACACACACACACACACACACACACACACACACACACACACACACACACACACACACACACACACACACACACACACACACACACACACACACACACACACACCACACACACACGCTGAAGTGTTCCTCTGTGTCTCTACAGCTTTGTGGTGAGCACCTCTGGTTTTCATTCACCAGTACCAGCCTCAATCTCCTCCCACCTCACCCTAAATCTCCTAATTCAACTCATTATTCGCTCAATTGGTGGGCTTTAACCCCTCCTGCCCCAGGTTCTATAGAGCTGGTTGTCATTAGCAGCCAGGATTTGTGATGGAGCAAAGCATGAAGATCACACACACACACACACACACACACACACACACACACACACACACACACACACACACACACACACACACACACACACACACACACACACACACACACACACACACACACACACACACACACACGCAAAGAGTCTGTTTAAGCAAAGGGTGTCTGTTTAAGTGAAAATCCCAATCAGGATAAGCAAGCAGATCTATCAACAGTCGGATGGGTGTAAGTGTTATATGATAGACAGACAGAGAGACAGACAGGCAGTCAGACAGACAGACAGACAGGCAGTCAGACAGACAGACAGGCAGACAGACAGACAGTCAGACAGACAGACAACGATGCACGCGGTGAGACCACCCAGAGCTCTGTGGTTCGCAGAGATGCTAGCTGCGCTCTGTGTACACTTGGCTGACGAGGGCGAGGAACGAGCCTGCCTGATGGCTTCTGGGAAACCTCCAGGGAAACTGAGGACACAAAATTGGCCTCCCTCTTAAAGGCCCATTTTATTAAGAGTCAAGCTGAGTTTACAGACGTTTGCAGTTCATTTGGCAATTATGGCAACTCTGTGATCCTCTCACGTCAACCCACATCCCAATGAATAGATAGACAGTATAATGGAATGGAAGATGTAAGTGTAAAGCTTTTATACTTTGCTTTATGATTTATATTTGTTGTAGTTGCGTGCCGGTGTCGCACACTGAAAATAGCCGATCCATAAGCTCACAATGAGTCGCAATGTGACGTGTTATAAGTTTGTACATCTGTTATTTTCAGCACGTGTAAATCAGGCATAAGTACATGACAATTTCCCAGTGTCTGCAAAGGGGTGTGCGTGTGCATGTGTGTGTGAGTGTGTGTGTGCACACGTGCACGTAAGAGAGACAGAAAGAGAGAGAAAGAACGAGAGACAGAGAGAGAGAGAGAGGAGAGACAGAGAGAGAGAGATTGACAGGTGTCCTGGTACCCAAGGCCCCTCAGGCAGCTGTGAGGGCACCACTGCAGGGTATTAGGCCTGATAGAGGGATGATTAGGGTCCATTAGAGGTGACGGGGTGGGGGCAGAGAGACGCAGCAGCTGCCGCTAACTATTATTACCCAAAATGCAGCTCCTGTGAGAAGGCTCTCTGCAGAGTCAGCTCACACACCTGTGGTCTCCCACTGCTATCAGGAGAGACGCATGGCTACACACTAGAGCCGGTGTGGCTCAGGTGCATATACATGTAGTGTAGCATGGCATTTTGTTATGGTTTTCACATTGGACGACATAGTGTAGCGTGCCAATTTCTTAATGGTTTTTACATTGAATGACATAATGTAACAGGGCATTTTTTAATGGTTTTTACATTGGACGACATAGTGTAGTATGGCATTTTAATGGTTTTTACATTGGACGACATAGTGTAGTATGGCATTTTAATGTTTTTTACATTGGACGACATCTAACCTACAATCCGATTGTGTCGCTGTTCATGTGTTTGTCAAAAACTCGCCACTGCGCATGCGTATGCACCGCTGTTGCCAGATCGTGCGCGAGCAACAAGCAACCAGCTTCATGAAAAAACACAAAGCTGCGCACTGCGCATGCGTCGACGCACTTTCTCTAACCAATTTACACCCACTTCACGCTTACAAAACCTGGACATGGCAACGTCGCTCATCGTTCTGTGATTGACAGCAAAAGTTGGCCAATCAGGTGGCGAGTTCGCAGCCTGAAAAAATACGAACGGCAGCCATTGTTGGTTGTCCGAGTGCCTTCACTTCTTATTTTCGCTTATTAAACGCTCTCAAACTACTGCTTTGAGGCACGGAATTCACTTATAACATATCGTTTGGATAGAATTTAGTTGTTTCACTTCATATGTGTGGTCAATTAATCATGACAGAGCCTATTTAAAAATAGTAATAATAGGCGGGGCCCCCTCTGGGTTTTTTTTTTTTAGTTTTTCATGATTTTGTACCCCCAAACAACATTTTCTTTGGCGCGGTTAGGGGGGGGTACTAGAATTCTGCCCGCGTAGCGGGCAGAACTTCTAGTAGTGTACAATGCAATTTTTAAATGTTTTTTACATTGGACAACATCGTGTAGCATGGCATTTTTTTATGGTTTTTACATTGGACGACATAGTGTACTGTACAAATACAATGCAATTTTAAAAATGTTATTTACATTGGACGACATGGTGTACAAATACAATGCAATTTTTTTTATGGTTTTTACATTGGACAACATCGTGTAACATGGCATTTTTTTCATGGTTTTTACATTGGACGACATACAGTAGTGTCTCATGGCATTTTTTATGATTTTTACATTGGACGACATAGTGTAGCATGGGATTTCTTATGTTTTTTACATTGGACGACATATTGTAGCATGGAATTTGTTATGGTTTTTACATTGGACGACATAGTGTAGCATGGCGTTTTTTATGGTTTTTACATTGTACGACATACTAGAGCTCTTCACAGGTCCCAATTTTTTTTACCGGAACCGAAATGGACCTGTGAAATCTAATCCGATTCCGACCTGTTACGAGATATTTTTCAAATAACATAACCAAACCCGAGTGGACCCGTGACTATTTCGTCCGATTCCGACCTGCTTTTTTATTTACGGACCCGGACCCTAATTGGACCGGTGAAATTTGTTCCGAAACCCGATTATTTCCGAGATTTTACAGACCTGACCCTGCAGACACCCCTTCAAAAAAGTTGTCAAGTGGGTGCGTACTGTTGCGTTGTAAGCTTGTAGATCTGTCCTTTTTGAAGCGTGATGACGTTGTTCGTCTGACATTAGATGTTACCATGGTAACTATCATGTTAACATGTTAACATGATAACATGTAACCATAACGGCCCTGTGACAGGGCTGTCATGCCCTGTCACATCGTGTCGCATCGTAGATGTGTTCTTTTCGGCAAGCAACACTGTCGTACAACAGAGTATAAATTAGCCTTTAGTAGCCTTTCCAGACATGCTTCCACCTGTACAAACCCCATTCAACACTTACAAATCTAGCCAATCTTCCATCATCATCACAATAAAAAACGTGCAACTACACACAATTCAGAAACCGCTCCTTATTTGACTGCAGAGTTAATGAAAAAAAGTCTAGAATTAAGAAAATGTGCACTTGAATATATTAAAGGTATCATGACATTCATTTTCACTTTTTTTATTTTCAATGTTTTATTTGGGGTTTTATGACCTCAATTACACCCAAAAAACCTGAACTTAAAACATTCAGTGGATTTTCTGTGGTCTGGGGTTTTCTGAATAATTAGGCTGAAAAGTAATCTGAGCTTGGCCCTTCGACAGTGAGGTCACTGTCGAATAATCCCGCCCACTCT
Organism: Gymnoscopelus braueri; assembly: GCF_963280865.1. NCBI lineage: Eukaryota > Metazoa > Chordata > Actinopteri > Myctophiformes > Myctophidae > Gymnoscopelus > Gymnoscopelus braueri. The sequence goes on from NC_137618.1 coordinate 27,094,482, forward strand.
CCTCCTCGCCCCTCCCCTCCCCTATCCTTTCCTTTGGGGGGGGCGGAGCAGAGGCGATGATTGACAGGCAAAATCCCTCACCAGCGACACCCGCAGGCAAAGATTTCTTTTTTCATTGCAGTTGAAAAGGCTTTAGAAATGTGAGACAAAAACACCTGCCATTGATCACTGGAATGGAATTTTCACTTAAAACTTTTTGTACACTTTTGAAGGACCAGGACAAAGACTTTGAATGTGGTGTAAAAGTGAATGTCATTAAAACTTTAAACTCCCCCCCCCTCCACCCCAAATAGCAGCTTAGTGCCACCCTTTAAAAAATATTGCTCTTCCAGCGCCCCTAAACTTCACTGTACGCCCCCCTGGGATGTATGTAATGGCTTTAAAACTGCTTCAGTGTATAAAAACAAGTCCTTGTCCCTCACAGCTTTTGAATCTGCATGGTAAAAGTCTGTGGAGCTCTCCCTGGTGGAATAACTGTGTACAGTAGAACACTAACATTAGGCATGTAATTGAATAGATATTTGGGTACCACCTTTGATTACAATCCTGTGAACACATTTTAATATGTGATACTCTCTCATCCACTCTGAGCTACTAATTCGTCCTTAACTACTTCCTTGGCTACTTCCTTGGCTACTCTGAACCAAGGAGACTTCTTTAGTTAAGCATCGACTCTGTTTTGGCAAGATATTGTCTGATGACCAGATGCTGATTTTGTGGAGGTTTTGTGGAGTTAGTGTAAGGAGAAGCAGGCCTTTATGGGCCGCTAATGGGGCTTTTCCTATTGTCTGTGGAATTGAAGGCTGGATGTGAATACATAACTTTTGTGTTGTGGCTGAAGGGAAAGATTTTGTAGGCCTATTCACATTTTTGAATTAATGAGTGAGTGTAGCCCCAGGTTAAGTATCACAATCTCAGATAGGAAATATTCCATGAGCAACCACAGTTCCACATGTCAGCTTGAGCTAGCAACAGAGACAGGGTTAACAAGAGGAGAGCTGAAGACTTGAGATGAGGAAAGTTTTTTTTTAATGGAGCCTGAAGTCCTGGGAGTAAATAATAGATTTGCAAGCTATTTTCGGTGTGCGACACCGGTGCACGAATACGTATAATTCACCCATAATGCACCATAGAAACAGAGGGCATTGCTGGCAGTCACCCGGGAGATGACAGGGATAGAAACAGTAAACAAGGACAGACATTCAATTAGCCAAATGTTATGCAGAGATTAACAACCTCTTGTCAAAAATGTGAGCCATTCGTCGCATCCTGGGCCAAATCGGCTTGACGTTTTGAGTCGATTGGAACACTTTTAAGATGTTGCTTTGGGACCACAGTTGTGTTGTGTTTGATTGGGCATGCAAGTTTGAGTGAGCAAATTAATTTGATGTGAAGCACGCAGGGTCTATCGAAAAACCCAAACTTGGTCATTTCAACTACATTGAGTTATGAATTTTGGCATGAATCAAAACAAGCACGTAATCTGTGATAAACTGCGACCAGCTCTTGGCTTGTGTATGACATTTTTGACTACTGTAGCTGCACGATCTCAGTTAAAAACTAACAAATACGCATGGGTTGCATAGGGTCAGGTTTGTCTCATCCAATCAGGGTCTTGTGGGGAAATCTTCAATAGGCGAAGGCAAACAGCTGTTGTGATGAAAAATAAATCACACTCAGCATTTCTCTAAACCCTAGAATAACTAATCTGGACTGGGCCATGAAAGATAAATGAGGGCAAATGTAATGATTTTACCCATCAAAGGATTTAGTTAAACACTTGGAAGGAAAGTCTAGGATGGCCAAGACACAGTGGACCAACAGTGGACAAGTTCAACATAATGAATAACAATAATAATAATAATAATAATAATAATAATAATAATCAGGCAGGTCAAAGGGCAAACTCCGTTCAAGTACTGGCAACCAAACTACAGTTGCATTTCAGTTGAAAAGGCGTCACGCGATTGACTAAGTAGTGTGTCCTGATTGAAAACTAGGAGAAGGTAAAGGAGGCACAGACAGGCCATAAATGTCCCCTCACTCTCCCTCAGGCAGTGAGAGTGGGTGGGTGGTACCAGAGAGGAGTGGCAGGTATGGGATAAGGGTTAGCCCCGGGGCAGTCCCTGGATGCCAGTCCCCTCCATGCCCGCCACTGATGTCTACTGACAAGAGTGGGAAGTAGAACTTCTGGGGCAAAGACAAAACACGCAGACACACAAACAAACACAAACACACACACACACACACACACACACACACACACACACACACACACACACACACACACACGCACACGCACACGCACACACCAGCAAGCCGAATGCACACTGGCATACTTCAAAGTGAGCCCAGGTGTAGGCCTACTGTAAGAATTTGCTCAAATGTATATACGAAATGAAAAATATTAATGTTATGGTCATTTTCTCTGGGTCCTGAATGTTGAATGCAAATACTGTAGAGCAGATAGACTGAACCTTAAGGCGGCTTTCCATCACAGCTTAAGCACGACACTGTCCCGCACAGTCCAGAACCGCACCGCTTCAAAATGTCTTGCGTTTCCATTGCACAAAACCCCTCGCAGAATCCCCCACCCCCCACCCCCCCTCCGCCTCCCTCAGGCTACAGAGTTAGCCTAAATGCTAGCGTGCTTCCTCAGAGCTAGTTTGGCTATTAAGTTATTATTTGGCCATGTTCACCCTGACTTCTTCGCTATTGTTGGGAAGACCTGTGTGGTGTCTAAAAACGTTGCCACCACTTATATAAAAAACATTATTAGCGTTCAGCGTCGCACATTCAATGTTGCCAGGTTTAGCAGAAAAACAAGCAATCAGGTCTATGAAAACAATCCCAAAAGAAGCGACTATCTACGGCTATTTGAAAATAGCAGATCTACAAACTCACAACGCGTAGCGATGCGACGCATTGTGAGTTTGTGCATCTGCTATTTAAAAAATATATATGTACATAATGTTGGACAAATACATATTAATTTGGGGGTTCTTGACATGAAAATGTTTAAGAACCACTGGTTTCAACAACATATGGAAACACGCCAAATAATCAACTACACTTTAGAAACAAGGAGTGGTGGAAAAAGTACTCAAATGTTTTACTTAAGTAAAAGTATCAATACTGCAATGTAGAAGTACTCTACAAGCGAAAGTCTGGAATTACTTGAGTAAAAGTACAAAAACTATTGGTATCAAAATGTACTTAAGGTACCAAAAGTAAAAGTACTAAAATGTTTGAAAATAGCAGATCTACAATGATGCAATGCAACGCGTTGTGAGCTTGTAGATCGGCTATTTTCAAATAGCCTAGGTATAAAATAGGGCTTAAGTGGTTAATGTATGTTTTATAATGTAATCATTTATATCTGAAAAGTAACTAGTAACTAGTAACTAATGCGTTTTCAGATAATTGTAGTGGAGTAAAAGTACTACCAATATTTACAAGCAACTTTACAGAAAAATAAGCCCAATGTCGCTTATAATAGGTGGACATGGCAACACTGCTACCGTAGTGTTTACATTTTACAGAGACCTGTGTGGACAGACACAACTGTGAGCCGACCAATCAGTAGCAGCAGCGTTATACGTCACAGCTTTAGCCCCGCTTAGCCTTGCTCAGACCTACCCAGGACTGGGTACTTTTTAGGCACCAGTTTAGTACCACTTACACACCACTCTACCCACTTCATTGTAGTGGAAACCGAGGCACAAGTGGGCGGTGTGGTGTGGGGTAGGGTGAGGCCATGCATATGGAAAGCCGCCTTTACTGTCCATAAACATTTTGGAACTGTTATACACTGTACACAAAACGAGGAGTTGTTTGTTTTGTGTGTACTGTATGTCATCTCATCACGTCACACCACTGACATTACATTCTTCAATATTTGTGGGTAAACGTGATTCAGTTTTTCTCAAGCCACTTGATCTGCATATGGATCAGTGAGGTACCATGGTTGAGAATTGGATTTTGCTTACTTATACTGTAGGTTACCTGACAAAGATGTTAAATTCACTCCTTCGTCCACTGATTTCTTTCTACAGTAAATCACTGTTTCTCAACCTGTCATTGAAGGGGTTCCAGGGGGTCCCCAGCTAAATCATACTGTAGATAGGAACCATAGTTAGATACTGTAGGAACCAAATAGACCCTTACAGGGCTGTAACTCTGAGAGGACTTTACAGTGTAGGTAGGGGTCCTGGTGATACAAATCGTATCAAATGGGCCAAATGCTATCAAACTGGGGGTCCTTGAAATTGAAATGGTCACTACTCTAAATAATCTACAGTCGATGTCTACCATAGAGTTACCCTAGAGTTCTTTATAATGCCTTGTACTTACTTACAGTAAGCGTTCATGTTGTTAAAGTACTCCACATGCCGACCTAAAGCCTTTTAGGCCTCAGTATGTTGTCAGTCAGTAACTGGACTCTCCAACATGGACAAATGTTGTTCCTGAACTCTCATCAGACATTAACTGCATCAGTAGTGTATTGAACTGCCTGTCCCAGTTGAATGGAGATCTGTCACTTATTGTCTCTCTGTCTGTTTGTCTTAATAAATGAGACTGATCAGAGCGCAGATTGACAGAACCTAGACGCCAGAGGCAGCTCTGGCGTTTGGCTATTCATTCTGAACAAAAGTAAACAGGGATCATTCAAATATTTACTACTGTGAAAATAAGTAATGAGTGATAATGTGTCCTCTGTGTGTGTGTGTGTGTGTGTGTGTGTGTGTGTGTGTGTGTGTGTGTGTGTGTGTGCGTGTGTGTGCGTGTGTGTGCGTGTGTGTGCGCGTGCGCGTGTGTGTGTGTGTGTGTGTGTGTGTGCGAGTGCGAGTGAGTGCCTGAGTGTGTGCAGGGGCTTAGGTTAGTTAGGTGTTTTATAAATGTTACTGTATGCAATTTTGTATAATGTAGATGTGTTACAAAACATGTATTTGAAATACTTAGTGTCTGGGCCCTTATTACAAGATTCCGATAGCTTATCGGATGTCCCACTTGCCATCTCCAGTACTTATATCTTACATGATTGTACTTTAATTTCAACTGGATTACTATAACTCTATTTGTATCTGTATGTGTGTGCATGCCAGCAATGAAGAATGCATCTTAAGTTGTTAAAGTAACTTCCACATGCTTCTCCCACACAAGTCATCATCATTTTATAACAAACACATACACACACACACACGCGCGCGCGCACACACACACACACACACACACACACACACACACACACACACACACACACACACACACACACACACACACACACACACACACACACACACACACACACACACACACACACACACACACACACACATACACATTATCATGGGCACGCACTGTATTCAATATTCATCAGCCCAAGCTGTCACATAATGGTCTGTTTTTGTTGAAATAGTTTAACAGCTGACAGAGCAGTACTTACCATGCACGCAAATCTATATGCGTGCTTGTGTGTGTGGCAAGTGCACACACACACGCACGCACGCACGCACGCACCCACGCACGCACGCACGCACCCACGCACGCACGCACGCACGCACGCATGGACCTCTACCATTGGGAAAAAGACAGATTCTGATGGTTAGATCAGACAGATACATGTACATATTTTGATTGAATGGTTGTTGTTTTTCTTGAAAAAAAAGCAGAATAATATACAACCATACAAAAGGATAAAAAAAAAAAAGCTCAAGAGATCATTTATTGTGGTCTTTGAGTGCAAATGTGTGTGTGAATTGAGTGCCTTGTGCTTGGGAGTGAGCAGAAACATACAGAAAAATATAATCAGTAATAAATACATTCATACAATTTCAACGTACTAGACAAGTATAATAGCAAAGAACAACAGTACTGTAAAAGGAATATGTTACAATGCAACTAAATTAATAGTTAAGCTCTTTATGGACGACTTGAAGTTAACAATGGCGCTAACCAAGGCTTGCACTTAACCCATTCCACATCACTGCTGCAGAGTAAAAAAAAGAGTCCTTCCTTACTCCTTTCCCATACAGCTTTGTACAGCTAGGTACAAAGTCTGTGGAGCTCTAACTGTGTACATCGCTAATATCCATCTACCTTTTCTTTTGTGAGGACAAATGTTGGGCACATAAATATTTTATTTGGGGTTTGTCACTATTGTAATTGATTTTGCATGAAGAATAAGGCATTCTGATAACTTATACTCAAAGTTTGAGGCATTTAAGTTTGCTCCCGAGCAGACGTGAATTTGAGTGTACGTCCGTCAAAATCCACGGACAATTTGTTTTTGATTAATCAGACTATATCTGCAAAGTTCTGGATATGTGCATAAGTACAAATTATGTGCGTGTGAATGAGGCCCTTGACTAGAAATTTAGGTTAGAGCTATTCAGGGGCCCAAAATGACAGACCCCAATGAACCCTAATGAACCCATGACATTTGTTCTGAGGTCCGAGTGGACCTGGCATAAAAAAGGACATATCCTGACCCTAATTGGACCCTTGAGATTCATTCCGAGATCCAATTTGTTCTGGAATATTACAGAACCGACACTGACTGTTGGCATATGGACATTCCGTTCTACCAGTACATGCCAGTTAGGCTCCATAATGGAATCTAGCAGCTACTGTTCATTGCAGCCTACAATAAGAGACAATTGCATGATTTCACCTCGATGAAGAAGAAATCCACGCACCCTTTTGATTTGATTCCATGGAGGTGTTTGATACTCTCTACTCTCTCCACTCTCCCAAGTCACCGAACTGGCAGCTGGCAACCTGGCACGCATGCGCAGCACAACTTTTCTTCGACTTATTTTGTGCCGCAGTAATCTGATTCCACCCTAATTCCTACCCCAACGTAATGGGAGACCTCGACGCAAAAATTGGAAGCGACAACAAAGGATATGAGAGGATCATGGGGCAGCATGGTCTAGGAGAGATGAACGAGAATGGAGAGAGATTTGCAGACTTATGTGCTAATAAAATCCTTGTCATTAGAGGAAGCGTCTTCCTCCACAGACGAGACACAAAGCCACATGGGTATCACCAGACCTCTCCACCAAGAACCAAATAGACCATGTATGCATCACAAAGAAGTTCAGGAGGTCGAGATGTACGGGCCAGAAGAGGAGCCGACGTAGCATCAGACCACCATCTTCTGGTTGCCAAAGTCAAACGGAGGAACTGGACAGGTGAGAAGAAAAAGCGATAAAAATTCAACACAGCACTGTTAAGAGATCCAACAACAGCAGAGAATTTCAAGATCACGTTAAAGAACAAGTTCCAGACCTTGCAAGAGCCAGATGAAGAAGAGCAGGAAAGAAGCATTGATGGGATGTGGAAGGCTGTAAAGGAAGCCGCAATCACGGCCTGCAAAGTAGCACTTGGCCGACAGAAAGACAATCACAAGGCGTGTATATCAGCAGAGTCACTGAAGAGGGTTGAGGAGAGGAAAGAAAAGAAAAGAAGGCAGCTCTAAACAACAGCCGTACAAGAGCAGAAAGTGAAGGCTCAAAAACAGTCCAGGTAAGCAAATAAGAGGGTGAAGAAAAGCACCAAGACAGACAAGATAAACTACATAGAGGCCCTTGCATTAGAAGCTGAAGAAGCAGCTAGACACTGGAATCTGAAGGACCTGTATGTCACCACCAAAAAGCTGTCAGGAAAGACCAGCAAACCACAAAGACCGGTAAAGGACAAAGAGGGAAAGCCGATAATTGGTGAGGAAGGACAGAAGAGAAGATGGATGGAACATTTCGAAGAACTGCTAAACAGACCAGCCCTACAAGACCCACCACACATCCAACAAGCAGACAGGCTTAGACCGCAGTGCACCACAAAGGAGGAGATCCGGAAAGCTATAAAAAAGCTTAGAAACGGCAAGGCCGCAGGACCAGATAACATCCCGGTTATGGGATGAAGGCAGACACAGAGACCATGGAAGAGATGCTCCACCCTCTCTTCAAGAAGATTTGGGAAGAGGAAAACATCCCATCCGAATGGAAGGAGGGCTATCTCATCAAAATACAGAAGAAAGGGGACCTGAGCAACTGTGCAAACTACAAGGGGATCACACTACTATCTATCCCAGGGAAAGGTTTCTACACGATCATACTGGACAGGATGAAGGACGTGCTAGATCTTCCGCAAGGACAGATCTTGTATAGACCAGATTGCCACACTGCGCATCTTCCTGGAGCAGTCACTAGAGTGGAACTCACCACCTCATCAAAAACACCTACGACGGAATGACCAAGGAGTTAGGCAGCAGTGCTTGCTATCGCCATTCTTGTTCCTGCTGGCAATGGATTGGGTAATGAAGCAATCCACAGCAGATAAGAAAAATGTCATACAATGGACAATGTGGACGCTGTTTAATGATCTGGAATTTGCGGACGACCTGGCCCTTCTCTCTCACACTCAGCAGCAGATGCAGGGAAAGATCAGCACCACTGCAGCCAACTCAGCTCGCCTTGGTCATCGCCATCCACAGAAGGAAGAGCAAACTCCTGAGAGTCAACTCTGCCAGCACTAGGAGGTTGACGAATTCACCTACCGTGGCAGCATTGTCAACAAGCAGGGTGGATTGATTAATTGATTGATTTATTAGGCAAAAGAATGTAAAACAACACAGTTACATTTATAATACTTTTGTCTAAAAGGTCCGACCAAAAAAGTCCTTGCGGACTCCAGTAGTGTCCTTTATGCGGCATTTCATTACACCCTAATGGCCACTGGGGGAATAGGTGGCGCTGTTGCGCACATATCTATTTATATTAATCTATATATATATATCTATTAATATATACATAAAAATAGCCTTTCTATTAATAACATCATTATAAATAGATTTAATCCGAATAGGTATATTTAGAATTTAATCCAATTATTTAATTCGTTCATTAATTAATGCATTCTTAAATCCTCTCTTTTTCAATCTAATTCTCTTTTTTCTCTTTTTTTCTCAATCGCTCTCTCGGTCATTTTGTTGCAGTCACTGTTAATCATGGGTCTGGGGGGGGTGGGGAGCCAATGGCCCATGTATTCTCTATGTGTGACAAGTTCCCACGCTAGCATATCCTAAACAGCTGTCAATTCATTTCACTATCTCTCTCTTTCTATCTATCTATCTATCTATCTATCTATCTATCTATCTACCGGGGCCTATGGCCCCTTATACTGTAGATCTGTAATTCTATGTGTGCGACACCTTCGTATGGGTGATCCATGATTGCGTGATGATCATAGAGTGAACCCCTCCGTTCTTATGACAGCTACTGGATGTAGGGGATCGTAATTAATCTCTGGGCTGGATAATGGACATCAGGGGTACTGCAGAATTTAAATCATTAGGGGATAAATACAAAATATAATGATATGGGGACTAAATGGTCATCAGTGGTACTGCAGGCATGCATATGTCTATCAGAATTTAAATCATCGGGGTGTAAATACAAAATACCATGATATAGGGGCTAAATGGTCATCAGTGGTACTGCAGGCATACATAGGTCTATCAGAATTTACCATACTACCATACATACTTCACTTGTCATATCATAGGTTTATTTTTTTACTATTCTACTATTCTAAACTATTTAAGAACATTAAGAACATTAATAACATTAAAACAACTGCCGTAGCGATGAGAGTGATTAAAGTTGGAGTCTGACTGATCCCCACCACAGGGGGATTCTAAGCACAGGACTCAAGGTGAGATAATTGGAAGAGAGGATACGGTTAGACACTATGCGCAAACATTATACCCCATGGTTTTAAAAATAATATACCAAAATTTACCACATTATCACTCTTCTAATGTTTTGTTACGTTAGATAAAACCTTAATGGGACACCATGCATTATCCTAAACAATATATTTGTTTTCAAAACTAACTTATTAAGCCCCAAACATGCCCAAAGTTCACAATTGCATGCTGGGTGATTATATCCAACCAATGGTTGGAAGTACCTAGGGACAGGGCTTGTGGTTCCTCTGACAGAGGCATTTTCACACCTGAGGTGTTTTTGGAGCATTGTTCTCTCAGAGGCCCACGGCTGCAAACAGGGAGACAGTGTATTTTATTTAATCATTAACTCTAACATATTTCATGAACACATTTCATGAAACCTATGTTATAATGGTTATAATTATACAAAAATGTAAAAATTATATGAAAATAGCAAATCTACAAGCTCAATGAGACAAGGGTTTGTAATAAAAACTATGAGAGGGGGGACTCAGCTACCCCCCTCCCTCCATCGGGTTTTTCACACCTGTCATCTCTCAGCAGTTTTCACAGCATTCAATTCAAAGGGCTTATTGGCATGAGAAAACATACGTTTACATTGCCAAAGTAGAAAAGCTGTATGCCTGGGTGTACATGTGTACAAGGATTCACGTGTGTATGCTTGTGAGTTGTGACTCTGTGTGTCTCTTCAGCTCAATACTGGACAGATACTTTATATCCAGTATCTGTGGTAGTTAGACTAAACAAATAGATCTGGGTTATGGCCCTGAGGATGCAGCTGGCTCGTGCCTACGTGTGATTTGTTACTTTCCCCGGGGTCTGTGAGCCAGGGAATCAATATTTGATGAGGGGGATAGGGTTAGGTTTAGGGTTAGGGTTAAGGTTGATCAAAAAATAACAATTCTTTAATGAAGTAATGTAGATAATAATAATAATTTAACTATTGAGAGTGTAAAATGATTACAACATGGTGTGTGTGTGTGTGTGTGTGTGTGTGTGTGTGTGTGTGTGTGTGTGTGTGTGTGTGTGATGACCAACTCTATGTTCTATACATTTTAGGGCATAGTGAACCACATAGACAGTAGGTTGTCTGTTTTTTCAGTACAATAATACATCTAGCAGCTGCCTTCCGCATCTATATGTTATATTCTAGTTCTCGAGGGGGGTGTTACACGCGCCTGGTACCCTAAAAATAACTCAGTCTCTTAGTGGTAACCAAATGGACCCTGGGGTGTTCTGAAAATAATTATTTAGAATAATTAAATAATTGTTTAATATCTGACATGACTGGTCATGTCTTTTAGATCACAATATATAGTTTAAACGGTAGTACAGTTTTATGATGTAAATATGGTGTGTATAGTGACTAGGTTTTAGATTTAGTAATGTTAACGCTTTACACATTTACTATCAGGTACCCATAGTGTGGACCCAACTTATAGCTTCAGCTATAGTAGTTTAAGTACATCAGTAGCAACTCTCACAGATTACGAGATTACCTACACATATCACCAAAGTTTAAAGTATTATTCACTGTTAAGTAGTATCTAGCATGTTTTAAGTAACTTGTTATGCTTTATAACAACATTTGTATTTTTATCTAAATACTTTTGTATGCATACATGCGTTTGAAAACTATCCAACCGAAAGTACACTATATATGGCACTTTTGTTTTTTCTCCTAGTATCATGCAGTATCATTTCTTCTCTCAGGATATTATATGTACCAAAATGTATGTACAAAAAGGGGCAAAGTTATCTATACAATGTGTTAAATCTCACACTATGGCCAATATCCACGCTTGGCTGTCGCCTGTTTTTTTATTTATTTTTTAGAAAAGAATGTCCTTAAGACTTCTGGTGACTAGTAGTTTTCATCCCCTGCCTATGTTGAATGCACTTATTGTAAGGGTATTGTAATGTAATGTATAATGTAATAAAGGGTATTGTTGTGGTGTTGGGGGGGGGGGCTTAATACATTAGATTAGATTAGATTCCTAATTGTATGGCCAAAGGTATCTAATGATCCAATCTGCTTAGGTAAGGCAGTAATGAACCAAGTTATCTTGCTATACTTACTATACTATAACACATCATACCAAACATCATTATATGAAAACCTGAAAAAACTGAAGTTTTTTTTTTCTGCACACAAATACTACTTGTGTAAATCTCTGACAGAAACAACAACACAGTATGCTAGTAAAATGTGGTAGTTTAGTCTAGGCTTGTTTAAATGGTGCATTTATATAGCATTTCTATCCGATGCGTTTTACATTGATTGTGTCATTAACCCATTCACACACCGATGGCAGAGGAAACCATGTACAAATATATTGTTTAGGGGTTCAGCGTCTTGCTCAAGGACACTTCACACTAACTCTGGGGAGCGCCCCACCCCCGGAATCGAACGGGGAACCTTACGGTTTTCCAGTTCACTCTACCCGGCCACTCTACCCCTGAGCCACTGCAGCCTCTTAAAGAATGACCCTGACGGGGGTCCATTACATGTCCAAAGTTCATTACAAAGGAAAAATAGTATTTAATAGTTGATAAATAGACAGAAATTATCTGTTAGTCTAAAACTCTGTCTATAATTAAGTTCTAATAGTGGTAGGGTTAAACACAAATCAACATTTGTTGCAAAGCTATGTAGATATTGTTAGTTATTAGTGACAATATAGCATAGAGGGGTTTGTATTTTACAGTAGATACTATTATATATATTATAAGTTATATTCCCAATTAGCAGGGCAAAGTCACTACCTTATGGTATTCATATTGTTATACGTTTAGTGTGATCATAGGATTTGTAGATATTTGATCAAAAACATCTATTTCTAATGGTCACCGAAGGCCAGTAAAGTGGCTTCTCTTAACATCTCTTTCCTCTTTTTCCTCTCTTCTCTAACATCCTTTCTCGTTCACTCTCCCTTCTCTCACCCATCCCCAGCAATCTTTCCTCTTTTTCCTCTCTTAGTCTATTCCCACTCATACAATATTTCAATTATGTATTTTCTCTCTTTTTCTCCCTCAAAAACCATAACCAGTAAACCCATCAGTAATGACTGATGAGTCATGAATCATAAAGTTGATTATGATTCTATATCCATTTACCAGTACTAACGGAAATATCTATACCTGTATGAGGAATGAGGTCTTGGGGTTGATAGCTGTCTTGTATCATTGATAATGATTAATTAGTGTATATGTACCGTGTTGAATTGTTGTTCACTATATGTTACAGGGGGTGTTACCCCCCACTTTTCCTGTGAAATAAAAAAAAAAGAAACACCTTCAAACTAATACACTTCAGATCACCCCCATGGATACAGTATTATATACCTATGATCCAATATTTAAGATACAAGTAAGATGTTTCTGCTCTAACAGACTTCTAAGTGTTAGGACTGTTTTTTAGTTCAATATTGATATTGAACTAAGAAGATGAAAATTGTTAATAAAAAGATAAACCTTATTCTAAAACAGAAAACTATTTGTCTATAGTGTTTTATATCCGTGTATATATTGTAAGTAGTATCTACTAAGAAGATAATAAGATTATAGAATATATAGAATATATATATACAGAATCTAAAGAGTTTAATTCAGGGGATGTGGGGGATGTCATAGATCTTACTAGGGCACCATTTGGCCATTCAACAAATGGTCTAGGTGTCGTATGTAAAGCATAGCCTATTTAAACCGGTTCTATGGTTAGTTCTATCTATCATCAGAACAACGAAACAGAAACAACTGAAGGTGTACATCCACTCCAACTTCAATTTATCATGGATGTTTTGGCCCCAGGACAAACTATGTATCCTACGGATATGAGCGATGACCAGTTATACAGTAATGCCGTGGATTTGTATGACATGGATAAGCTTAACGGTCTAATCCTCACGGACGAAGAGCAGTTGAATTACATAGAGCCTCTATTGATGTGGTCTACTACGGCTTCTGAAGACGAGGAGGACGAAGAAGAGGAGGCGACGGAGAGATTCTTTGATGAACTTTCCAAATATCAAAATTATCTTGAATATTGTGAATCTTGTAAATATGTGGGCGATGATGATTTATATTTCAACACGGACTATGAATATTTCAACACGGACTGGCTGGTGGATCATTGGGACTATATCTGCTTCAATCCCACCGATGTCTCAATAGATGAAGATTGATACCATACATACTCTCACTATGCATATGTGTCGATGACATGAAATTTGTCCCTGAGCAAAAGACTCTGGATACAAGACATAGGATACAAGATGTTTTTTTTTTTTTTTGTGTGTAACTAATACTAGTGTGTACACTGATGTTTGTATTCTTCTGAACACTTTGTGAAATAAAATGTCCAATAATTGTCAATTCAAAATGATCAATCAATCAAAATCATGATGGATAACATACATGTGACAATAATAATAAATTCACTTTATAATCACTTCAATTCACTGTATTACTTAAGAATCTAAATCACTTTATAATCCAATATATATCCTAAAAGTTAACTAACAAAACCCCTGCTAACTAACCTACGTCACAGCGGGGGTGGACCTAGAAGAGTATATAATGTGGTCTCAAAGTCTTATAGACGGAAGTGACTTATAGAACCTGAGAGGAAAAATATAGCATTGATAGTATAGACTGAAGTGACTTAGAGAACTTGACTTGATTGTCCAGAGTGTACAGGAAATATAGCATTGCTGTCATTGATAGTATTGCCTGACTTAGAGAACCTGACTTGGTTGTCCAAAAGTAGACTTAGCAGTCGCTATGACCAATGCACCATGTAAGTATTTTATTTTCTCATTTCAAATATTATCTTTTTAAATTTGCAAAAAATAAATAAATAAATAAATTCTCTCTCTTATGTTCCGCTGGCATCTACACTACAGGGGACACTAATCATCCCATGAATCTATGGGGTCAGAACTGTGCAATCGATACCATGAATCTACCTGGTGAAATGCATCCTGCCTTAAAAGATGTTCCTATGAAATTATGGACAACTCATAAATACGATATGGGTCTTATGAAAGGTGCCACCCCGATATCTGTTGGTCCTATGTGGGACTGGGAATACAGATCTGTCAGACCCGATAAGAGACAATATCTACTACAGGGTGAGACTGAGGAAGAAATGACTACCATTATTGACCAACTCTTGAAGGATGAAATAATTTTACCTGTCCTACCTTCTAAATGTAATATGCCTTTATTACCCACTACCACTGGATCATGGCATGTTCACGATACACGACCGATATATGAGAACACACTTGCACGTATACCTTTAGAACCTAACCCTGGAACAATCTGGAGTGCTATTCCTAGTGAATCATTATGGTTTAGTGTTATTGTATTAGCAAATGCTTTTTTCTCTATCACTATTGATCCGTCATCGGAATATTGTTTCACTTTTACTTATAAAGGGGAGATGTACCAATGGACTAGAGGTCCCCCAGATTATATCGAAACTCTACCAATCTTGTCAGATGCATTGCAGAAGAATCTGTCTGGGTTTGTATTTTTACAATCTTCAACCTTGGTACAATATATAGACCGTTTATTGGTGTGTTCCATATCTAAAGAGGCCTGTGTTTCAGATACAAATGCTCTATTGAAGTATTTGGCATTACAGGGGCATAAAGTCACCATGTGTCCAAAACTCCAATTAGTAAAACAAAAAGTGTGTTTTTTAGGACGGGTGATCTCGCAAAATAACATGGAAATTGGTATTGATAGGATACAGGCCATTTTGTCATCTCCAAAACCTCTAACTAAGACATTACTTCTTAGTTTTTTATGGGATACCGGATTCTGTAGAGAATGGATACGTGAGTATGCAGAATTAACTCAATCATTGTCTGACATTGTTAGGACAGGATCAGTTACAAATGAACTAGTGACTTGGACCCATGAGGCTAGTAATTCGTTCGAAAAATTAAAAACTGCTGTACGTATGGCCCCCGGACTAAGCATTCCAGATATGACTAAAGAGTTTACTTTGCTAGTTGATGTGAACAAGGAGTTTTATAACGGCACATTATTGCAACAATATGACGGTAGACTAAAACCGGTCGCATACTATTCTTATCAGTTTTCATATATGGTGAGAGGTGTTTCGCTGTGTGAGCGTATAGTAGAGGCTACCTTGGATCTTGTTAGTACGGTCAAGCTCTCATCACCCCTAAAACACAGTCCATTGACTGTTTTGGTCCATGAGGCAGCCCAAACCCTCTTCTCTAGTCCTCTGAGGGATCATTATTTTCTGAATTTGCCACAAGTTACTTTAAAAAGATGTAATGAGTATTTGTCACAAGATGAATGCACTACCTGTTTTTCCAAAATGTCTGTATGATTCTGAGTCAATGTTGAATGCACTACCTGTTTTTTCCAAAATGTCTGTATGATTCTGTGTCAATGTTCAAATAACCAACATAATAAAAGAATAAAACAACTTTTTATTGCAACTTTTTATTATGATGATGTTCATACAGTATGTTCACACACTCCAAAATGTGATGAGGTCAGTCATCGAGTCATTTTTATCCTTGTCATAATAAGTAGGCCTATTATAGGCTTCTTGGATATTTTCTGAAATATCATCAGCGTCTTTCAATTCATGAATAAAGGCTTCACAGACCCCTTGCACTCTGGATGCTGTAGCAATAATTCCTTGAGATTCCAACACACTCATGATTCCTGGGATAAATTTGACATTCCACAGTCTTTTCACTATGTCTTTAAAATGGTTGTAGACATAATATCTGGGTAGTGTACCAAGACATTGGTGTTCAAGTTGACTAGGGTGATCAACTTGACAACCGTAACAGTCATCCTTCATCTGATCAATTATCGTGACATCCAACAGCCTGACGACGCATGTTTTTATAATATCCAGAAAGACCGTTCCACACAGTCCGTCCGGTTGATCCAGGGTCAGGGGTGATTCCACTGGAGAGGGTGGCAGAAACTCTGGCGATGAGCAAGGGGTGAAGTATAACATCGGTGATGATGGCGGCGATGGACCGTGGCACGCCATGGCATATTCATCGCCCCAGGGGTCATCCGTGGGATCGTATGGTTGTGAGGGTAGCAGAAACTCTGGCGATGAGCAGGGGGTTGAGTAGAACACAGGCGTTGGTGGAGATGAGGGTAATGTCAGGGGCAAGTATTCACCAGGCACGGTGAATACTTGTAGTAGTAACGGTGTTGTAGAGTCGACCTCTTCTCTTTGTTCGATAGAACCCTCCATGTTTTTTTTTTTTTTTTTTGAATAACGATAGAAGAGAAGCGTCTCTTATATCCTTGGAGAAATAGGTGTGGCTATGAGGGTGGAGCAGAAAAAGTGGGGGTGAGTATTCAAATGAGTGGAATTTCAAAAGATTTGCAGTTTACCGTTTTATCTTTTACCGTTTTATCTTTTGCCATAAGATTCAGAAGAAATCAAGCCTTCTGTTGATATTGTAGCCTTCTATATGTAGATATCCCCTGCACAGCTGCACCTCAGACAGGGGCGACACCGAGTAGTCATAGAGACACAGGGGAGACACCGAGTAGCTGTAGATATAGTTAGTTAGATGCATTTGTGTCCATAGCCAAGGATGTACACCATTGTATAACAAATTTCATCAATTTACAATCACGCCATTGTATAACAAATTGAATTCTACCCTAGGGATTGTGAATCTCACATACATTTTCAAATTGCTAGAATTTGTGAAACCATATACACACCTATCTGCATCATCGTACACTAAGTGTACTCCAGGGTCATTGCTCGTAGTACGTCTGAGAACTCCTCCATTCTTCTTTTTAGGAGCAAAACATACATCACTATTATACATTACATCATTAACATTAGCATGTAGATCGGTATCGACATTCATAGACGCCATATTGTCATACAAAATGAGAGAGTAAGAGCAGATACTAGGAGCATACCCAAGCCTACACCTATATACCATATAGGTAATAGAACACACCCATAATAGAACACACCCCAAACACCTATCCTAGTAGATTCAAGATAATAGAACACACAAGATTCAAAAGATTCAAAGTGTTTTGATATTTTTTTATTTGTGTCTTTTAAAAAGATGTTACACATGTTCCATGAATATATTTACACACATACTGAATGACTAGTACACTAGCAGTATTGTCCATCGAGAATACAATCAATAGATTCAGATCATTGAGAATACAATCACTAATCCTCTAATGATTGGTTTTGCAGTATTGTCCATCGAGAATACAATCAATAGATTCAGATCATTGAGAATACAATCACTAATCCTCTAATGATTGGTTTTGCAGTATTGTCCATCGAGAATACAATCAATAGATTCACTTTATTGCTCCAGATTATACAACCCCCGGATTGTGCATTTAGAAATCTGTTGCTCCAGCCAGATTCCCCCATTGAGAACTCAGATTTGAGAACTCAGATTGAGAACTCAGATTTATACGTCTTGGTTTCTTCGTAGAGACACATGACGCTATACGATTAACACCGTTAAGACGATCCTCCAGTAGAATCATCTTTCGATTGTCTTTTACTTTGACGAAAAAAATATTGATTAGATTCATCATATCTTGCACCAGCAGCAAATCTTCTGCATGAAAGGATGTTTCAAAGGATGTTTCACATGATATTGATACTATCATCGGCCATGAATATGTCCTTGAACAGTCAATAAGATTGAGAAAGTCAATGCCTGTTGGTTTGATGTTTGATGTAGTCAGCAGATAATCGATGAAGTCCATAATGACAGTCTTGAATCTTTCAAAATCAGATGCATAAACACGCACATGATGCGATCCATCTTCAAACAATGTTTCATCTTCTTCCAATATATACAGGTCAACAAATGGAAAACGGATGGGTGGTGAAAAATGGCATCGTAATTTTCGATCATTAGAGAGTTGCCATATCATTTCATCCTCGTCCTGGTAAATCACATGGGTAGACTCCATCTTCTTTTTCTTAGTCTGCTGGGATAGTCAGCTCTTATAAAGATTTGTAGGACCACACCCCATACTGACGTAGGAGGGAGTTGACTCCATAATTGGCTATAACTTAAATTCAAGAAGACCATTGTTAAGTCTTTGTATCAGCTCTGTCATTTTTTGGTAACACCCCTGTACATGACCCCCTGATGAACGGCCACATAAGTAACACCATTCATGGTTAGCCAGTGTAACATATATCCTGTTTGTTAATTTAACTTCAGATACTTTCCATGCATCCGGGGCAGTGATTGCTTTTGGATGTGCAATAAACCCTCTACGAAACCTTTCCTGTCCAATTTCAATTTCAAGCCGATCTGATGTATAGTTAGCTTTGAGATATGGACATTCTCCTCTGGTGAAGTAAGCATGTTGATTTAAAAGCGTATCACCAGGCAGAAACTTTGAAAGGCCAAGTTTGCAAGTTGCACACCTGTGATTATCATCAACCCCAGTGTGTTCCATGTTAGAAGGGTCACCTAACCATGCAAAATGTGACGATTTAAAGCCAGAATCAGATTTCAGATTGTTTGATTTGATACAGGGGTCATTGCATTGTAAAGGTAGCCCGCACAATGCCGCTTCACGGGCGTAATATGAATGGTCATCGGCTGGAATATATTTGCCTCCGTGTGTATCATTCATCCATTTAACCCTCCCTGCCATAAGTCTATCAAAATAGGGATCTCCCCCAGTGGCTACGTATCGGCCATTTTTAAAAATTATTCTGTCAAAAATTGTGGGCTCGCCATCATCCTCGGGTTTGAAGGGTGGAGTAGGTATAGCAAAAGGATTGGCTGTCTGAACGGAAAATGGATTGGTTGTTTGTTTAACAGAATCCTGTTCTGGTAGTTCTCGTATGTTATCCATTTGAAAAGGTAAAAGTTGTCTGAGTCTCTTATATCATGTAAGCTTGTAAGCTTCTTTGTCTGATGGGTTAGTCTGCTCTTATAAAGACCACGTTATATACTCTTCTAGGTCCACCCCCGCTGTGACGTAGGTTAGTTAGCTGGGGCTTTTACAGTTATTTGGATTGTTTTGATATTTTTTATTTTATTTGTGTCTTTTTAAAAAAGATGTTACACATTGGGGCTTTAACACATGTTACAAATGTTCCATGAATATATTTACACACATACTGAATGTTACAAATGTTCCATGAATATATTTACATACATACTGAATGACTAGTACACTAACAGTATTGTCCATCGAGAATACAATCAATAGATTCAGATCATCGAGAATAGCGTTGCTCCAGCAGGTGTAGAGCTATCTGCAGCGCTTGGTCTACTCAGGCGCACACGTCCGGGGTCTCTTTGGAGGATGAGACACGGTGATGTCATTTTCCAATGGTGATTGAATTGAATTGAATTGAATTGATTGGATAATGACCAGATGACCTTCGGTGAACTGCTTCTCCAACAAAATCATTTTCTGGACTCTCTCTTTTTGACTTTCGAAGTAAACCTCTAGGTCTCTCAATAACTGCCGGATAATCCATATGTCCTCCAGATGGAAGGCCAGATGGACTGGATAAGACCGCTCTAGCTCCATGGCGGTTTTGGGGAGCCGGACTGAATCACCATCCTTCCTAAATCTTACCAGAAGCCACTGAAGAGACCTGGAACAGTCGACGACGAAGGCAGGGTCGCCCCTTGAATGGGATGGTGCCTCGGGATCCACTTCCACAATACAGCTAGCCTTGAATTCACGGTTCTGGCTCCCCGCTTGCATGTAATCACAGAACTCTAGGATCGGCTTCTTCAGCTCTTCAAATTCTGTAGCATACACACGCAAATCCCGATAGAGTTGGTCATCATCAAACACACTCTCTCCAGCTTCGAGTGTCTGCAAAGTAATCCATGGCGATCGATGGTAGAAGGGCATGTAATAACATATCATTTTTCGGGAGTGGTTCAGCTGCCAAATGTTCTTATCAACCCCACGGTGGATCAAACCGGTAGATGCCATTTTTCCTGTATTCAATTAATATATTTTTAAATTAATTAAGCCTTGTACTGTTTCAGTCCTTTGGGGACTTTCAGTAGTCGACTGTATGTGTCTTCCCTATTTAAAAGAAAAAAGATGCCTGATAAGGGGGGAGGACCTTTCTTTCAAATGGTCCATAACTCCCCACATCCCCTGAATTAAACTCTTTAGATTCTGTATATATATATTCTATATATTCTATAATCTTATTATCTTCTTAGTAGATACTACTTACAATATATACACGGATATAAAACACTATAGACAAATAGTTTTCTGTTTTAGAATAAGGTTTATCTTTTTATTAACAATTTTCATCTTCTTAGTTCAATATCAATATTGAACTAAAAAACAGTCCTAACACTTAGAAGTCTGTTAGAGCAGAAACATCTTACTTGTATCTTAAATATTGGTTCATAGGTATATAATACTGTATCCATGGGGATGATCTGAAGTGTATTAGTTTGAAGGTGTTTCTTTTTTTTTTTATTTCACAGGAAATGTGGGGGGTAACACCCCCTGTAACATATAGTGAACAACAATTCAACACGGTACATATACACTAATTAATCATTATCAATGATACAAGACAGCTATCAACCCCAAGACCTCATTCCTCATACAGGTATAGATATTTCCGTTAGTACTGGTAAATGGATATAGAATCATAATCAACTTTATGATTCATGACTCATCAGTCATTACTGATGGGTTTACTGGTTATGGTTTTTGAGGGAGAAAAAGAGAGAAAATACATAATTGAAATATTGTATGAGTGGGAATAGACTAAGAGAGGAAAAAGAGGAAAGATTGCTGGGGATGGGTGAGAGAAGGGAGAGTGAACGAGAAAGGATGTTAGAGAAGAGAGGAAAAAGAGGAAAGAGATGTTAAGAGAAGCCACTTTACTGGCCTTCGGTGACCATTAGAAATAGATGTTTTTGATCAAATATCTACAAATCCTATGATCACACTAAACGTATAACAATATGAATACCATAAGGTAGTGACTTTGCCCTGCTAATTGGGAATATAACTTATAATATATATAATAGTATCTACTGTAAAATACAAACCCCTCTATGCTATATTGTCACTAATAACTAACAATATCTACATAGCTTTGCAACAAATGTTGATTTGTGTTTAACCCTACCACTATTAGAACTTAATTATAGACAGAGTTTTAGACTAACAGATAATTTCTGTCTATTTATCAACTATTAAATACTATTTTTCCTTTGTAATGAACTTTGGACATGTAATGGACCCCCGTCAGGGTCATTCTTTAAGAGGCTGCAGTGGCTCAGGGGTAGAGTGGCCGGGTAGAGTGAACTGGAAAACCGTAAGGTTCCCCGTTCGATTCCGGGGGTGGGGCGCTCCCCTAGAGTTAGTGTGAAGTGTCCTTGAGCAAGACGCTGAACCCCTAAACAATATATTTGTACATGGTTTCCTCTGCCATCGGTGTGTGAATGGGTTAATGACACAATCAATGTAAAACGCTTCGGATAGAAATGCTATATAAATGCACCATTTAAACAAGCCTAGACTAAACTACCACATTTTACTAGCATACTGTGTTGTTGTTTCTGTCAGAGATTTACACAAGTAGTATTTGTGTGCAGAAAAAAAAAAACTTCAGTTTTTTCAGGTTTTCATATAATGATGTTTGGTATGATGTGTTATAGTATAGTAAGTATAGCAAGATAACTTGGTTCATTACTGCCTTACCTAAGCAGATTGGATCATTAGATACCTTTGGCCATACAATTAGGAATCTAATCTAATCTAATGTATTAAGCCCCCCCAACACCACAACAATACCCTTTATTACATTATACATTACATTACAATACCCTTACAATAAGTGCATTCAACATAGGCAGGGGATGAAAACTACTAGTCACCAGAAGTCTTAAGGACATTCTTTTCTAAAAAATAAATAAAAAAACAGGCGACAGCCAAGCGTGGATATTGGCCATAGTGTGAGATTTAACACATTGTATAGATAACTTTGCCCCTTTTTGTACATACATTTTGGTACATATAATATCCTGAGAGAAGAAATGATACTGCATGATACTAGGAGAAAAAACAAAAGTGCCATATATAGTGTACTTTCGGTTGGATAGTTTTCAAACGCATGTATGCATACAAAAGTATTTAGATAAAAATACAAATGTTGTTATAAAGCATAACAAGTTACTTAAAACATGCTAGATACTACTTAACAGTGAATAATACTTTAAACTTTGGTGATATGTGTAGGTAATCTCGTAATCTGTGAGAGTTGCTACTGATGTACTTAAACTACTATAGCTGAAGCTATAAGTTGGGTCCACACTATGGGTACCTGATAGTAAATGTGTAAAGCGTTAACATTACTAAATCTAAAACCTAGTCACTATACACACCATATTTACATCATAAAACTGTACTACCGTTTAAACTATATATTGTGATCTAAAAGACATGACCAGTCATGTCAGATATTAAACAATTATTTAATTATTCTAAATAATTATTTTCAGAACACCCCAGGGTCCATTTGGTTACCACTAAGAGACTGAGTTATTTTTAGGGTACCAGGCGCGTGTAACACCCCCCTCGAGAACTAGAATATAACATATAGATGCGGAAGGCAGCTGCTAGATGTATTATTGTACTGAAAAAACAGACAACCTACTGTCTATGTGGTTCACTATGCCCTAAAATGTATAGAACATAGAGTTGGTCATCACACACACACACACACACACACACACACACACACCATGTTGTAATCATTTTACACTCTCAATAGTTAAATTATTATTATTATCTACATTACTTCATTAAAGAATTGTTATTTTTTGATCAACCTTAACCCTAACCCTAAACCTAACCCTATCCCCCTCATCAAATATTGATTCCCTGGCTCACAGACCCCGGGGAAAGTAACAAATCACACGTAGGCACGAGCCAGCTGCATCCTCAGGGCCATAACCCAGATCTATTTGTTTAGTCTAACTACCACAGATACTGGATATAAAGTATCTGTCCAGTATTGAGCTGAAGAGACACACAGAGTCACAACTCACAAGCATACACACGTGAATCCTTGTACACATGTACACCCAGGCATACAGCTTTTCTACTTTGGCAATGTAAACGTATGTTTTCTCATGCCAATAAGCCCTTTGAATTGAATGCTGTGAAAACTGCTGAGAGATGACAGGTGTGAAAAACCCGATGGAGGGAGGGGTGTAATGGAATCCCCCCTCTCATAGTTTTTATTACAAACCCTTGTCTCATTGAGCTTGTAGATTTGCTATTTTCATATAATTTTTACATTTTTGTATAATTATAACCATTATAACATAGGTTTCATGAAATGTGTTCATGAAATATGTTAGAGTTAATGATTAAATAAAATACACTGTCTCCCTGTTTGCAGCCGTGGGCCTCTGAGAGAACAATGCTCCAAAAACACCTCAGGTGTGAAAATGCCTCTGTCAGAGGAACCACAAGCCATGTCCCTAGGTACTTCCAGCCATTGGCTAAGCAACATATTCTCCCAGCATGCAATTGTGAACTTTGGGCATGTTTGGGGCTTAATAAGTTAGTTTTGAAAACAAATATATTGTTTAGGATAATGCATGGTGTCCCATTAAGGTTTTATCTAACGTAACAAAACATTAGAAGAGTGATAATGTGGTAAATTTTGGTATATTATTTTTAAAACCATGGGGTATAATGTTTGCGCATAGTGTCTAACCGTATCCTCTCTTCCAATTATCTCACCTTGAGTCCTGTGCTTAGAATCCCCCTGTGGTGGGGATCAGTCAGACTCCAACTTTAATCACTCTCATCGCTACGGCAGTTGTTTTAATGTTATTAATGTTCTTAATGTTCTTAAATAGTTTAGAATAGTAGAATAGTAAAAAAATAAACCTATGATATGACAAGTGAAGTATGTATGGTAGTATGGTAAATTCTGATAGACATATGCATGCCTGCAGTACCACTGATGACCATTTAGTCCCCATATCATTATATTTTGTATTTATCCCCTAATGATTTAAATTCTGCAGTACCCCTGATGTCCATTATCCAGCCCAGAGATTAATTACGATCCCCTACATTCAGTAGCTGTCATAAGAACGGAGGGGTTCACTCTATGATCATCACGCAATCATGGATCACCCATACGAAGGTGTCGCACACATAGAATTACAGATCTACAGTATAAGGGGCCATAGGCCCCGGTAGATAGATAGATAGATAGATAGATAGATAGATAGATAGAAAGAGAGAGATAGTGAAATGAATTGACAGATGTTTAGGATATGCTAGCGTGGGAACTTGTCACACATAGAGAATACATGGGCCATTGGCTCCCCACCCCCCAGACCCATGATTAACAGTGACTGCAACAAAATGACAGAGAGAGCGATTGAGAAAAAAGAGAAAAAAGAGAATTAGATTGAAAAAGAGAGGATTTAAGAATGCATTAATTAATGAACGAATTAAATAATTAAATTCTAAATATACCTATTCGGATTAAATCTATTTATAATGATGTTATTAATAGAAAGGCTATTTTTATGTATATATTAATAGATATATATATATAGATTAATATAAATAGAAATGTGCGCAACAGCGCCACCTATTCCCCCAGTGGCCATTAGGGTGTAATGAATCGCCGCATATAGGACACTACTGACTCCGTTGGGGTCCTTGGAACAGATGCGGATGT
>NC_137618.1:27124989-27132489 GCF_963280865.1 Gymnoscopelus braueri
ATACATATATACATATACATATACATATACATATACATATATATATATATATATATATATATATATATATATATATATATATATAACTAAGTCAGTGTCAGATACCACGATGACTCGCAGACAGACAGGTGAAACAAGGCAAGTGAAAGACAGACTGTCTGACTGGGCTCTCCTTCATGGGGTAATATTTAGAATACCTGACTCCATGCTGCATGGCACCAAACAGCTAGCTGCTTAATGCCCCCTCTCTGGCTACACGGGCCAGTCAGTCAGACCGACAGACATGCTGGCCCTCCCTGTCTGTCAGCCGCCAGTCCACGCAATCAGCCGCCTGCTATCAGGGCTATAATTGGATCAGCCGCACGAATGTGATTAGAGCAGGCGTATTTATTTACATAATAATTATTACTGCCCTCCCCAGAGGAGCCAGGGGGAGAGAGTTAGGGTCTGGGGGGAGAGAGATGGACGGTGGGATAGAGGGAGGGCTGGATGGAGGGAGGAAGGGAGGAGGGATGGACACGGGCAGCCAAGCAGGAGGAAGGGTGAAGGACTATATGTCTTCCTGTCCAGCGAAAGAGATACTCTTACAAGAAAGTGTCCATTGAGTAGATCCGAGTGAAAATAAATGGTAGAGTGGACGTAGGAGAAGGAGAGGAAATGTGGGACAGAAGAGAGAAAGAAAGAATTGAGAGGAGAAGAAACAATTGTTTGAAATTGTATGGTAAAAATGTCTCATCAACGGAAAAGACTTTGTGTGCTGTTCTGCTGGGGGTGATTCTATTAGTGGCTGAGTGTGAAGTCTGTAATGAGGCTAACCAGGTTAGCGTGCGGGTTAGGACCAGATAGAGTGGAACCAGGTTAGCCATTAGCATGCTGATGGCAGGGCCCTCAGTTATTAGAAACTCTGTCTGGGGACGTAGTTTGGCATCGCGCCAGTCGGTGCTCGCTCCTAACTCGTCAGAACTTCATGGCGCTTACGGTACAAACACACAAAATGCATATATACATGGACACTTAATTGATTTTCGTCCTCATAATTTTATAGAAAGAGTGGAACATGGATTTCCCATTTGGCCAGTGGGGTGGAGACTCAATTCATATTTTTGGCATTCAAGCAACATTCAAATAACTTTTGGCCCTTGGAGATTCCATATTTCCAAAGCAACTCTACAAATTGCAGGCTTTTGAACACAGCTCTGTTTCTGTTGTCCATTGCGGCCAGAGCAGCGAGATAGAAACAGAGACCAGAGCGAGATGGACAGAGAGGGATGGAGGGGGGGGGGGGGGGTCTTGGCTCTGGGGACACGGCTGCGTTTACTTTTGGTGCCGTTGAAGTTGTCTGGGGTCTGGCTTTGGTTGCTGCTTAATGGTGCTTAATCACGGAGCTCCCCTAAAACAGGCCATTATATCAGCGTCGGGCTCTAGTGTTACACGGAACCCGCAGGGCCCGAACAACAGAGCTTTTGTTAATAAGCTGCCATTAATCAGATCCATTACGGAAGCCACAGGTCCAAAGGGCGGCACCGTGGCTTGATAAATACCCAAAGAATAAAACACAGTTTACTCACCTAGTCTAAACTATTGGCTGCGTGCGTGTGCGCGCGCGCGCGTGTGTGTGTGTGTGCGGTTCTCAACCTTTTTTGAGCACTGGACCACTAGCATAATTTCGAACAATCCTCAAGGACAGGGGTCTGCAACCTGCGGCTCAGGAGCCACATGTGGCTCTTTAGCCTTTCCCTTGTGGCTCCCTGTAGCTATAGAAAACATTATTTGGAAATTAACAATGTTTTTTTTATTTTTTTAACATTTAAAATTGTATTTATCGTTGATGTAATATGACATAGATTCTTACGTGCTCCAATACTATAAAGATGTGTAGATTAAATAATAAGTTTCAACATTTCTGTCAAATTTGCGTCAAAACCTGCAACACATTTATTGCCACGGCACCGGCATTAGTGGGTTAACAGTTTTTTTTTGCGGCTCCAGACAGATTTTGTATTTATTTTTTGGTCCAAAATGGCTCTTTTGACTTTAAAGGTTGCAGACCCCTGCTCAAGGACCACTTCCCCACACACGCACGCACGCACACACAAACACACAAACACACACACACAGCATAACGCAGGCATAGGCAAAACAATTAATTCATATTTGTTATTAATGGTCTTAAAAAAGATCTACAAGCTCACAACACATTGCAGTCAATATTTAATTTCAAGCTTTTTTCGCACAATACGCCACTATGCTACACTAAAAAGTATTATATTTGCTGGACTTATGAAATATTTTTAAACATTATTGTATGTTTGATTAGCACACACACACGCATGCATCTCAGTGTATGTGACTGCAGTGTCCAGCTGCATGTGTGTGCATACAGTACATACCCTTGTGCATGGGTGTGTCTGTGTGTGCACGAGTGCCTACTGTACGTGTGTGCGTATATGTGAGAGTGCGTGCACATGGTTCGTATACGCAGGCGTTGGGTGGAACAGGAACCACGGCAGCTTACTAAAGAGCCCCAGAGGACTGGTAGCAGAATCGCTGTGGTCTCCATATCACTCAGAGAGCCCAGCATACAGATTAATACCACGAACACATCATCATAATCATGGAGCTGGACATCTGGCAGCCCTGTTGTATTTAATACAAGTCACTGCAGACTCCATGACAAGGTTCCCATGCTATATCACTCATTGATAGACGCCCATCATGAGCCCTCAACTGTCATCGCAACGGCTCCTCTGGGTGCAAACACTGTCCACGCTGATGGGGGTTAATCAAATATCTGGCAACCCTGCTGTCCCTAATAGCTGCCGTGAGAGTGTGCAATTGCTGTTATGTCATCAGTCAGTCATTGGTCAATATCTATATTCTGCACTGCTGGTTTGAACCACTTGAACCTCGGCCCCCTCCTTTTGTCCCTCTACAGCAAATATCTTGGCTGAAAATGTACACGCTCACAATGCAATGCGTCGTAATGAAGTCGTAGATCTGCAATTTTTGCAGAATCGTCCCAGAATAGGTTGGTAATTAGCTTATCAATACATATTAGTCAGCCATATTGACTCTAAATTACTCCAAAGACACAGACATTTTTTAACTTTCCAAAACTTTTCTTCCGCCGCGATTTTCTTTTGTCTGGGAAAGGACTCTGAATGACTGTTTACCAATCAGCTGTTTTGTCATATCCACTTCTTCTCAGCTCTCTCCACTCATTACCAGCACTCAGTTCTGTCTAAACAGTTCTGCAACTCCCATCAATCTTTCTCTCGATTCCCCTTCTCTTCCCCTGTCTCTGTCTCTCTGCTTCAGCCCCCCCCCCCACCCCGCACCATGTCCTCTTCTATACCCCTCCATCCTCGCATCCTCCAACCAGCCACAGAAAGGCTCTTCATTGCAGATAAAGCTGCTAATTTCATTAATTATGAACTAATGTGTGTGTCTGTGCACATGTAACTGTGTATGTGTTTGTCTGTGCGCAGGTGTGTAGCTGCGTGCATGTGTGTGTTTGTGTTTGTGTGTGTGTGTGTGTGTGTGTGTGTGTGTGTGTGTGTGTGTGTGTGTGTGTGTGTGTGTGTGTGTGTGTGTGTGTGTGTCACCAAACTGGCATCTGGTCCACTCTACCATGCAGGGAACCAGGGAATAGATGTAGAGAGGAGGTTGAGAGAGACACACAGAGAGAGAAAACAAAGAATGAGGCTAAACTAAAGAAAAGAGAGAACTGCAGTAAGAACAAAGGGATTTCTTATGTTATCTTTAATGTCACTCTGCCCATAACACCTTTTGCAAATCAAATTCTTATGGTCTTATATAGAGCTGTCAACCCTTTATTTTATTTTAAGGACCCCCAGTTTGACATGCAATAGGCTACGGACCCCCATTTGATACGATTTATCTCTGGGACCCCAAGCTAGACTGTAAAATCTTTTTTTTTTAACTAATTTAACTGTGTAAATAGTGGATTAATGGAATCTATAGCGGTGGGCAGGAGTACTGATGCAGTCACATCAGTAGGTAATGAGTGATCTGGGATACCCTCAGTGTTGGAAAAAGTACTCACATTTTTTACTTACGTAAAAGTAGCAATACCGCTGTGCAGAAATACTCTGTTACAAGTGATAGTCCGGTATTAAAAATGTACTTGAGTAAAAGTACAAAAGTATTGGCATCAAAATTATATAAAACTTTAGAGTACCAAAAGTAAAAAGTATACTCATTACACAGAATGTTCTGTTTCACAAGTTTTCAAAATGTCTTTTGAAAATAGCAGATCTACAAGCTCACAACGTGTCGCATCGCGACACGTTGTGAGCTTGTAGATCTGCTATTTTCAAAAAGCCGAAGTATAGAGCTGAAGTGTCACGGTCTGTCTCTCCACCTGTCTGTTTCTCTCTTTCTGTATCTCTCTCCCTCTGCCCATTTCTGTCTGTCTTTCCACTTCGGTCACTCCCACATTCCATTCCATCTCACTGTCTTAGTTACACACCTGTCTCCACTCCCTCATCAGCCGAACAGTGCCATGCCCATTCCACACCTGTGGCCACTCCTCAAATCAACCTACTGCCTATTCACCTGTTTCCTAGGCTGTGTGTTTTCCACTTCCTGTTGATTTCATTGGATTCCATTCCATTCCATCTCACTGTCTTAGTTACACACCTGTCTCCACTCCCTCATCAGCCGAACAGTGCCATGCCCATTCTACACCTGTGGCCACTCCTCAAATCAACCTACTGCCTATTCACCTGTTTCCTAGGCTGTGTGTTTTCCACTTCCTGTTGATTTCATTGGATATCATTGGTCATCTGACCAGTTTCATTGGATTTCATTGGATCAAATCGACAGGAAGTGGAAAACACACAGCCTAGGAAACAGGTGAATAAGACTGGACTCATTCCACACACGGTTAGTGCATACTTTGTTGTTCCTGTGATCTACCTTGGAGTTACTGGTTTGCTGTTTTGTGCTTCTGAAAAGTTTAGCATTTTTGGACTTCCTGATTACTGCATGCAACTACTACAACATTGGTTGTATAAGCTTAACTTCTGCATTAATACATCTGTAAATTGAAACTATTCTGCTTGTGGCTCTGCATTTGGATTCAGTCATTCTGCAACCGTGACAATATGTACTGACCATAACATGAACCCAGCAGAGCTAAAGCTTTTTCACAGAAAGGTGGTGGACTTTGAACATGTGGTTGCTCATCTCATCGCCTCTCCCCCTAAACTGGGTGCTGTACTCCAGAAGGAGATATCTATCCAGCAGCAGTGGTTCAAGGAGAGGCCATGGGTAAGCCATTTTGTCCACCACCTGAATGTAGTTCGTGGGAGGCTTAAGGACTTTGTAACCACTTCAATACCCCATGCTTCCCAGCCAGCTACCCAATCTACCATCGGCCGATGACCTGCCAGAGCCATTGTCAGTCATCTTCAACAGTGACCTGTGTCTGCCCGAGGTCATGGAAGCCCTGGTCCTTGACTTTCTTTTGAGCTGCTTCCCAGATGCGTCGGACGATTGCTCTCCATTTCCGGAGCCCCTTTGGCGTCGTCTCGAGCGTCTGCAGCATCCCCTGTGGCGTCCCCTCCAGACTCTGCAGCATCCCCTGTGGCATCGCCTCCTGAGTCTGCAGTGTCCTCGCCTCTAGAGTCTGCAGCCCCGCCTGCAGCATCCTCGTCTCCAGAGTCTGCAGCTCCGTCTCCAGAGTCTGTAGCCCCGCCTGCAGTGTCCTCGTCTCCAGAGTCTGCAGCCTCTTCTGCAGACCTGCCTTCTGAGTTTGAGGCATCTCCTGGGGTTCTAACCCCTGAGCAGCACCGCCAACGTCGCTGGTCCGTAGATCTTCAGCCAGGGTGGTCAACCTCGTCCCAGCCTCCAGGCTGCCCACCAGACGTCGCTTCTTCTGCCTTGTCCCAGCTTCCTGGCTGTCCACCTGACGTCACTTGCTTAGCCACCAGGCTGCCCACGTGGGCCCATGTCCCCAGACCCCTTTCCATGTCTTCCAGACCCCCTCCACCCACCCTGCTCGTTCCTGGTCATAGTGGTGGGACGTCTGGAAGCCGTCCCTTAAGGGTGGGGGGGGGGGGGGTACTGTCACGATCTGTCTCTCCACCTGTCTGTTTCTCCCTTTCTGTATCTCTCCCTCTGCCCATTTCTGTCTGTTTTTCCATCTCCCTGTCCCTCTCCCAGCCTAACAGTGCCATGCCCATTCCACACCTGTGCTGTGGCCACTCCTCAAATCAACCTACTGCCTATAATACTACTACTCAGAACTCATTCTACACACACACGGTCAGTACATACTTTGTTGTCTCCGCCAGGCCGAAGGCATGGTGGAGAGTAGGTTTTACCCTCTGTCCGTCCGTGTGTGTGTGTGTGTGTCCGTCTCAGCCAAGCTAACATTGGTCAAGCTTCACGTGACATCACAATATGTAATATAAATAGGTAAGACAGGATTAATCAGGAACAGTACTCGCCTGGCGGAGACCTGTGCTCCGAGGAGCACATTCTCTAGTTGTTCCTGTGATCTGCCTTGGAGTTACTGGTTCGTTGTAATTCAGACATGAAGTGTTACAAATGTTTTGTAATAGTAATCAACAAAGTAACTTGTAAAAATAGTTTTCAAATAATTGCAGTCGAGTAAAAAATACATTTTTGCCTCTGAGATGTAATGGAGTAAAAGTATTGAAAATTGGAAATACTCCAGTAAAGTACTCACCATAGTACTCAAAATTGTACTTAAGTACAGTACTTGAGTACATGTACTTAGCTAGTTTCCACCACTGGATACCCTAGTGGCCCTGTGGGCTAGACACACACACACACACTCACTCTCACTCTCACTCTCACACACACACACACACACACACACACACACACACACACACACACACACACACACACACACACACACACACACACACACACACACACACACACACACACAGGCTGCTGAAGTTTTATTAACACACAATGCTCACTCACCACGTTGCGGGTTCAAAAGTGCCACAAAACTTTCTCTGTGTGTGTGTGTGTGTGTGTGTGTGTGTGTGTGTGTGTGTGTGTGTGTGTGTGTGTGTGTGTGTGTGTGTGTGTGTGTGTGTGTGTGTGTGTGTGTGTGTGTGTGTGTGTGTGTGTGTGTGTGTGTGTGTGTGTGGGGGTGTGTGGGGCTCGTGAGTGCGCGAGCGAACAAGCGTGTGTGTGTGGTCAAATGAATCGGAGGCGAAAACAACCTTCACAAAAGTGATTTCATGAAGCTGTTTGGATTTGCAGGGTCTGTGTCCAGTTCTAATGGCCTTGTGCACACATTAGACACACATTCGACACACTCATCTGTCTCGTCAATATTCTTCACAAAATGCTCTTCATTTCTGTACTGTGTTAAACGTGGTCAACCATGACTCTACAGTCAGCCTTTAACCACTTGAACCCTATTCTGGGTATGTAATAATAGGCAAACATTCGGCAAAAATGGCTACAAGCTCAGTTACGAGTTATTTT
>NC_137618.1:27134989-27224989 GCF_963280865.1 Gymnoscopelus braueri
TGAATGTGTGTGTGTGTGTGTGTGTGTGTGTGTGTGTGTGTGTGTGTGTGTGTGTGTGTGTGTGTGTGTGTGTGTGTGTGTGTGTGTGTGTGTGTGTGTGTGTGTGTGTGTGCGTGTGTGCGTACGCACGTGTGTGTGCATACAGTATGTGCTTATGTGTACAGTATGACGTCTATTAGACATGCGAGAGCATGTGTGGATTTGTGCATTTTAACTATTTTGCATGCAAAGCTGTGTTTGCATGTGTGTTCAATGGTGAGGTTGAGACTAACGATGAACAAATACACATGAAAATGGAGGTGAAGGGAAAGAAATGAGCGGGGATGGGGCGAGAGGAGAGGTGAATCAAGCAATTCATCTCTTGGACTTAAAAACGCACTCATTCCACGCGGTCATGAATAATTTGGCACCAAAACACTAATTTTGCATTAGACTAACGACGTTTCGGCAGCTCAGGAATATTCATACACTCGTGGGGATTTTTCTATCCAACGGTGCAGTGTGTTTTTTTTTCCCATTTCCTAATGCTTTTCTGGCGTGAAGACAGGCACGGTGAATATAGGTCAAATTCACAGTGGGCGCACGGGTGGCACTGAGGAGGATGCTGCTGCCTGGGTCTCCAGATGACTCTCATGCTACCGAGGGAATCTTTGCTGCAGTGGCTTGGCTTCCAAACACATACACACATGTGCGCACACAAGCATGCATGCACGCACACACACACACGCAGTCACCCACACACACTCGCACAAACACACATCGTTGCTATTAATACAGCCACAGCCCTTTTAATATTTAATTGCTTTGATGGACTGCATCTGTGCTGCTCTGTGATGCAAACATTATTATACATACTAAGAGGCTTAATTGTAATTAGAGCTGAAAATTTAATTAAACCCAACAATAAAGGGAATCACAGCATTTTTTTCTCTTTCTTGCGCAGACCCCTCTTTCCCCCTCACTGCATTTTAACTCTTTCCATGCTGCGGGCCTGCACTTGTCCGCATGCACGTCATGGTCTGATTCAGTGCAGACGTATTCATGCTATGTAAGGACTGAAATGAACCTTATACCACATGAACCCTAGTGTAGAGGGGAAAAGGGAAGGGGCCTAGTATAGACCCCTGTGGTCGACAAAGTATATAGGGTTTAAGTCTATTGTGTATAGGCATTTGTTGTATAGATTTATGTTAAATTTTTCTTGATGTTTGCACAATAAAATCCAGAATGTTATGTGAATTGAACCAGTAAGGGTCTGTTTTTACAATTTCAGCGTTAAATTGCCATTCTAGATGTGTGGTTTTTAAGATAAAAATGGTAGGGCTGGGCAATATATCAATGTTATATTGATATCCTGATATGAGACTATAATATAGTCTCATATCAGGATATCAATATAAAATTGATTGTACAATATATTATACAATATATTATATTGTCTATATTATATTATATTGTATTATATTGTCTGCCTGATATGGCATACAGTAAGAGTAGTCTTTTCCTGCTTTTAATCATTTCAGCCCGATTTAAGTGCGTAGCCACCTATTGTTGTATCTGTTAGTTATCTGTTCTTCCGCCACTTTTTGCAGATCTCTGTATCTGTTAGTCCTTGTCCCTTTTATGGCCAAATATGGGGATCTCTGATGTCATCAGTATATGCCCATAGGGCATGCCCCTTTTTGCGCTGACTGATATGTTTCACCTGATGCCATGACCACACATTGAGGTTAGACAACACACTCCATATTTGGTCGAATATGCATTGGGAACTCCTTAAATGGTTATGACATCAGCGTGATGTCAGAGGTCTGCCCGCCGGCCCGCCGTTCGCTTCCTGTCCTCCCTTCAGCCAATTTTAATATAGGATTACTGCTGTTGACTGCATAACTGGCCAGTTACTTTTCATAAAACTTTGCAGAATGGTAGAGGTTCACGGCAAACAACATTGAAACAAATCTTACTCTGATTGGCCAAAGGGGGCACTATAGCAATACATTGTAAATGCAAGGTTTGAATAGGCATAACTCATGCCCCGTTTGACCTACATTCATGAAATGTTTTACACATATGCCTCTCACCATGAGGAACAAATTCGCCTCAAGGACTCATGAGGCAAGCCTCTTAGCTTGTCTGCCATTTTGAGTTTTATGAAAAACATTTAAATCGCTACTCTTTTGATCTGCACACAACTTTCTACTCACATCTATGGACACATCTAAAATCCCAGTGATAAAAAAGTTTGATGCAGGAATGATGCAAGTTGCACTCGTCTGTTGGTCTGTGTCCCCTTTTGCCCATTTATATGGATATCTTGATATCTGTATGCCCGCCTTTGTACCTTTTATGTGTACCTTGATGCCCATATGGAGATCTCTGCATCTGTTTGTCTGTCGAAAACCCCTCAAGTAAGGAGCAAGGGTTGTGTTTGGAAATCAATTATACTACTCTTACACAAACCACTTAGATAGGCTTGCACGTTCAATAGGCCAAAGCACTCAGTAAAATCCTCAGTATCATTTTCACTCAGTAAACATTTACCCTTAAAGATCCTTTTTTAAGACATAACGGTATAAAATACAGGAAAAAAACACTGGATTTTACTGTGCAAATACACACATTCTCCAAATGCCTCTCATTCTCAAAATTGTGCCCTCACCTTCCACAGACACTCACTAACACACACACACACACACACACATGCGCACGTGCGTGCGTGCGTGCGTGCGTGTGCGCACACACACACACACACACACACACACACACACACACACACACACACACACACACACACACACACACACACACACACACACACATGCACAAATGCACACAGCAGTGGCCGTCTGTTGATGTGTGTATTATTCATCAGGAGCGAGGCGTGTCAGCACGGTGTGTTTGTGGCCTGGTGTGTAAACAGCTGTGTATTGCCTGACATGCTTTTGCACTCTCAGCTCAGCGAGAACTGGTCCTGTTGGTGCTGATCAGACCAGACCAGACGCGCACGCACGCACACACACACACACACACACACACACACACACACACACACACACACACACTGACATAAACACGGCCATGAATGTATGAATGCACATACACTGACAGGCAGGCACCATGTAAATTGACAGGCACACACATATGGATACATATGACACACACACACACACACACACACACACACACACACACACACACACACACACACACACACACACACACACACACACACACACACACACACACACACACACACACACACGTACACACACACACACATACACACACACACACACACACACACACACACACACACACACACACACACACACACACACGTACACACACTCCAAAACAAATCAACCCATCTCGAATAAATAAATGAGCAGTGTTACAATCTGTGTCATTTTTCATGTCATGTTTTGTGGCCATCTCTTTCTAAAACTGCTGTCCACTTTTTTTTCTGGAGATAATAGCTGGGTGGGGAAAGACTTTCTTCAATAAACCCAAGAAAGGATTTCACCAAGTATTATGCTCTTTCAAGGTGGTAACTGCCTATAAACACGGCTATGTTGTGTGTGTGTGTGTGTGTGTGGGGGGGGGGGGGTTGAGGACACTTCTGATTGTGGGACATCTCACATTTGAGCAGCAAGTTCAGAGCAAAATCCAGTACGCTCATATTTTTAGAGGAGAGGAGAGGAAGTTGTGGTTGTCTGTCAGGTTGTCATTAGCCTAGTGGAGGCTTTCATCTGAGATTGTGTGTGTGTGTGTGTGTGTGTGTGTGTGTGTGTGTGTGTGTGTGTGTGTGTGTGTGTGTGTGTGTGTGTGTGTGTGTGTGTGTGTGTGTGTGTGTGTGTGTGTGTGTGTGTGTGTGTGTGCGTGTATCTAAATGAAGATTTAAATTAAAACTGAAGAACGTACTATGTGTGTGTCTGTGCACGTGCACGTGCACGACAGGGGGGCTCAACTCACTTTCAATATACCGGTACAAAGATGACTGTGATTAGGCCAAGCAGGCAATCAGCGTGGACGCCCATTAAACAGCAAGGGCCCCCACGAGGGAGCTCCCTCCTTACACAAAGGTGGCGTCCGCTGTGCATTAGCCTATCATACCCACTTTATCCAGAATCAACTGGATTACATTAGCAGGAATTGCTTCCAGTCTAGTGGCTAAACGTCTCGATGTTCGCACAACGTACAGCCGGTGATCGCGAGGACAGAGGGTCTCGTTCTAAAATCCAATCAAAGATTCACTTCAAATTCACATAAAATGCACTTGAGCCTGTCAGATTAGGAGAGATAGAGTGCAGACGAATGAGTGAGATTGAGAAGAAGAGGAAGAGGGAGGGAGGGAGGGTGGGAGGGGAAGGTGAAGAAGGTGAAGAAGGAAAAGCCTGATTTATACTTAGTTGCGCGCCGGTGTCGGCCACTGAAAATAGCCAATAAAAAAAAAACTCACTTGTGAGCTTGTAGATCGGCTATGACAGAGTGTAAATCAAGCAGAAGGAAACAGACAAAGACAGAAAAACAAATGGTGAAAGTTGAAATGTAAAATGAAGCAAACGAAAAAAGGAAAGAACAAAAAGAAACCAAGCAGAAGGTGTGGGGTTTGGCGTGGCTTGGCTTGGCTTGGCTTGGAAGGGAATGGACGCAGGACTAATGTATTCAGTGCCCACTCTGTTTACTGAGCATGCGGCGGGCCTGATGATATCCAGACATTTGGCTGTGATCGAATGAAAACCTCCCTCAACAAACCGCCGCTAATGCACAGCAGTGAGACGTCCAAGTCGCAAGCGCTCCCACAAGCCCTCACCGCCAGCAAGCACATGCAGTGGTGGAAGAAGTAGTCTGATTTTTATCCTTAAGTAAAAGTAGCAACACCACAATGTAGAAGTACTCTGTTACAACTAAAAGTCCTTCAATCAAAATGTTACTTGAGGAAAAGTTCAAAAGTATTGGCATCAAAATATACTGTGCTAAAGTAAAAGTATGTCGAATGGTCCATTTCACAATAATCTTATTGGATTCTAAATAATAATGCATTAATGGGTTCATCACTTTAATGTTGCAGCTGGTATAGGTGGGGCTGATTTGTATTACTTTATTTACTGCTGGGTTGCTTAAAACATCATAATTTATCAGTTAATATGTTTCGTAATAATAATCGAAATCTGCACAATAACTAGTGACCAAAGCTGTCAAATAATTGTTGTGGAGTAGAAAATACAACAAATTGAGGATTTCATTGTGTAGCGCTTGTGAAGTATTCATTCCATTCAGTCCATTCAAACTTTGTTGAATCAATTCAATAGGCCATGATGGTTTTAATTAATGATGTCGACCATATCCATGTTACACGTTAATTGCAATATATGTGCAATCTAATATTTCACAGTTCATCTTTGACAGGTTAAAGTACAGTTAAGTTTTTACGTAAACAATGTCATTGATATAAGTTGAACCAGAGACGAACAAGGAACCTCAAGGCAGAGGGGAAATTTCAGAAAAAGAAGGTAGCAAAAAAAAGTAGCCAACCTAACCTTACCGTATTTCAAGAATAGGGATTTTTTTTTACATATATATAATTGCATATATAATTACGTGCCCAAAATAGGGCTGCCAAGTTCAAATTGGCTAATGAATGTATGGTTGCACTTGCAGACAAGAAAATGTGTATATAACGTGTGTCACATGTCACATGTAGATGGAAGGGCATGGATTGAGATGCACTTAGTTGGCGCCGATCTAAAATCAGATTAATCTGCAAGAAGGTGGAGAAAATACGCATAAAAGTACTGAATTTGAGGGAAAACGTGAACGCTAGTTGCAGTTGCAATTGCCATCCCCTTGGACCCCAAATGACGGCCCTGGTCAAAGTATCTCAAAAGACCACCAGAGGGTGAACCCACCCTCCACCGACAGGGCCCCGTAATCTGAATGGATTCAGGAAGTACCTTTTGGCGTCATTAGCTAATTGGATCCAGTATTGATTCTATATCAGTAATAAGTGATATATGGGAGTCATATTAGTTATATTAGGTTAAGCAGGCAGCCACAAGGTCATGTGCATGGGACTCCATTTGATATTCAGTCATAAATTGATCTGCCGCATTTTATTAGATTGGTCTGCTTCTGTGACTGTATAGGGACCTGTTGGGGTACTTACAGTAGTATGCACACACACACACACACACACACACACACACACACACACACACACACACACACACACACACACACACACACACACACACACTACTATGCTCAGATAATATAAAATGTATATCCTAATTGCCTACACTTCCAGTAAAATGCGTTATTGTAACTAAGTAATTTCTTCATGTATTTTCAATTATGGCTAAGGTTATTTTTCATGATAATTTGTCAGGATAATACTTTGAAATGTGGGCAGCAAATAGAGATTCAATATCTGTTCCCCACACATAAAAATAAATGTATTTACAGCACATTTGCCGTTATCTGGAAGACCATATATCAAATTTAGCAAGTCTGAGAAAAGTCACCATCCTAATCCATAAACATGTCATTCACCTGTGACATTGTTTGATCCACTTATTTGGGAAGTGGTGAGTGGTACTGGTGCCAGTTCAGTATGGCATCATAAATGCCTTTTTTCTTTGTCGACACAACTAAACGAGGACAGGGGGATGACTGGTGGATTTTATTAGAGGACATTGAAGGAAAATCTCATAAAAAATAACTACGCTGATGCCGCTCTTGTAATTTCATCTATTTTTATAGGCTGGTCAAGGTTTAAAGTGCGTAATAACTGCTAGGCAATGTGTTTTCTGTGTCTTTATGACAGTTGAGTGTGATGTATTGGCAAACGACACTGTACTTAATGACAGCGCTGTTTTATGAGTGGTGTCACTTGTCACTGTGGCGTGGAACCGAACCCACACTCTGACCCCTGCCTAACCCTGCAGACAGCATGACACAAATAGCTGTTGATACAGTATGACTGTGCATGTGTGCGTGTGTGTGTGTGTGTGTGTGTGTGTGTGTGTGTGTGTGTGTGTGTGTGTGTGTGTGTGTGTGTGTGTGTGTGTGTGTGTGTGTGTGTGTGTGTGTGTGTGTGTGTGTGCGTGCATGTGCATGTGCACGTGCGTGTGTGTTGTGTGCGTGTGTGAGCATACACATGTGAATGAACATGCATGTGTGCACACATAATATTCAATATTGCACCTTAATCAACATTACTCAAAGTAATTTCACCATTTGTTTGTATTACCAGATTAGCGAGCCCAATTATCTGCCATTCTCAAGGCTGATATGGACGAATGCTGTGTCCATAATCTGGATTTAACAGACGTATGTTAGCTTGATGCATCACACGGCTAATTTTGTGATTACATTTTCGGTGGCCAGACCTTTTCCTGTTGGCTAATTGCAGCAGGTTAAGTACTGTAGCAAGCAGAGCAATAGGAATCTACTGGGTCCTGCTCCAAATGTGGTGAGGTCTGTTCTTCTCACAGCATCTACCCTGACCTGCACAGGAGATCATCAATCCTCACTGATATGTGGGTGTGTGCGGGGAAGTGTGTGGGCTTGTTTGTGTGTGTGTGTGTGCGTGTGCGTGTGCGCGTGTCGTGTGTGTGTGCGTGTGTGCGTGCGTCTGGGTGCCTGGGTGGGTGAACAGACGGACAAACACACACGTCAATGTATATAAATATTGTATGCTTGCAAAAAACACATTGCATACTGCTGTGGTTCTCAAACATTTTCATGCCAAGGAACCCCAAATTGATATGTATTTGGCCGCAGATCCCCATTTGAAAAGATTGAATGCCAGGAACCCCCACAAAAGAAGAGTTATCAACCTTTGTCAACATCTTTAAAAAATAGCTTCATACCACGACGCGTTGTGAGTGTATAGATCTATAAACTGTTTAAACTGTTCCTAATTTTGCTTAAAAGAAACCTGAGAAGTTTGATGTGTGAATACTGCACCCTGCTAACCCTTGTCCTGTTCTATTGATGGCGGTCATATGACCACCTATGTATCATCTATAAAAGGACATCTCTCATTAAAATGAAATACTGAACATGCTCAGCACTTTCAACAGGTACTTCTTTATAACTCCAGTAAAAAATATAAGTGTTTTATGGCGTTATTGTTTTCAGGCTGCAGGTAATGATGACAAGACTGGTATTTTATGGAAATTTTATAGGGGTATTTTTTATGGAGAATCAGGTGGTTATAGATTTATCAGATTCTCACGCTATGTCCTGGGATGACCTTGGGCCGCACGAGCACAAACACAAACACAGAAATACATATTAGTGTAAGAAACAGCTTAACCTTTCTATCATGCAAACAAACTTAAAATCTAAAGCGTGAGTTGTACCACAAGTAAGACGCGCGAACGCGGGAAGCGAACGCCAAAAAAATAATATATATAAATAATAATGAAGAAATATTACTTAAAAAAAAGTAACCAATAAAA
Organism: Gymnoscopelus braueri; assembly: GCF_963280865.1. Taxonomy (NCBI): domain Eukaryota; kingdom Metazoa; phylum Chordata; class Actinopteri; order Myctophiformes; family Myctophidae; genus Gymnoscopelus; species Gymnoscopelus braueri. The sequence goes on from NC_137618.1 coordinate 27,143,458, forward strand.
AAATATATAAAAAATACAACAAAATTCTGCGTTAAAAGGAGAAAAATACAAAATCACAAAAAAAAACTGAATGTTTTTGAACAATTCAACAAAGTGTTTGAAGTGCCTGTTTCACCCACTTCCGGGGGGCGGAGCCAAAATCCGAGCCCGAAGTATTTGTTCGTAGACCCCCACTTAGGGGGTTTCGGAGCGATTCGGGCACTTTTCATTTAACATGGGGTTTCAATGGGGAGTTTTTAGGAGCCTTCTCCGGGGCGTGGCTTCCGGGGGAAGGGGCGGGCTTAAACGCAACCTTGACAGGTGTGTTCAGTTTTCAAAGACCTTTCATTTGATGTATGGTACGTCTATATTGGACATTTACTTGGCTGCACACAGGCAGTGCACACAATACTGCACACAGAGACGCGGACACACAAGCCGAGCACGGTGTCATAGTAAGCTCCACTTGCGCGGAGGCACGCCTCCTTCCGCTGCGTTCGCATAGCAGATATACAAGCTCATAGCACGGCACCGAATGCCGCGCTATGAGCTTGTAGATCTGCTATTTTTGAAAAATCATGAAAATGTGTGAAAATCTTATATATATGTCACAGGGAAAATGGCATTCCATGGAAATTGACAGGGGAGCGCTTGTTTTATAGGCACGGGGCGGTGCTGCGAGGCGGGGCTTTGATGCGAGGACGACGACCACAACAACAACATACTAACCAGGAAGCTACGCTAGGGGAACGCTGAAAATAAAATGGATAATATGAGAGAAATACTCAAGTAAAGTACGAATACCTCAAAATTGTACTTGAGTAAATCTACTTTGTTACTTTGCACCACTAGTACAAGCCTCAGTGGCGCACTTCGATAATCATTGGACTCCCCACCCACTACCACTGGGAGCCGGGGTTTGACTCCAGCTTGGGACATTACTTTTTCAAACAACCGCGGACTACTTTTTTTTCGCTGATAAAGTATAGTTTTGGACCATGACGGAAGGCGCTCCGACTTAGCAGACCTTGAGGCCGAGGAGTCGCGCCCGAGCGCCTCCAGGCGCGAGTGCCCGCGACGACCGGCCGATGGTCTGCTAGTCGACTTAAGCGCCGTCCGAGTTATGTACCGATAGGCACAGAATCGTAAATGATGTTGTGTGGGGACTGCGGTTGCCCCAAGTGCCACTCACTGCACTAACATAGCCCGCCAGGCCCGCCCCCTGGAGTGTGTGTGTGTGTGTGTGTGTGTGTGTGTGTGTGTGTGTGTGTGTGTGTGTGTGTGTGTGTGTGTGTGTGTGTGTGTGTGTGTGTGTGTATGTGTGTGTACACGCGCGCGTGTGCGCATGCGTGTGTGCGTGCTGGTTTGTGCATGCGTGCGTGTGTGGTGTGGGGCTCATGTCTGGCTTGCATTGCCCTCTAGCGTTGATTCTACAGAATTGCATGAGGGGCATGAAAACAAGCGTACCCCTTTCAATTTCCCTGGAATGCCATTTTCCCTGTAACATATATATATATATATGTCACAGGGAAATTGGAGAACCAGGGAAATTGAAAACGGAACGCTCGTTTTTAGGCACGTGGCTTCGGGGCGAGGCGGGGCTTTTCGAGACAGGTTTTTTTACGCGAGGCTCGCGAGGAGGAGGAGTAGGAGGAGGAGGAGGAGAAGGAGGACGCGGCGCCGCGAGGCGGAGCTTTGATGCGAGGCAGCGTGATGAGGAGGAGGAGGCGCCGCGAGGCGGGGCTTTGATGCGAGGCGGACCTGTCTATGGTTCCCCACACATAGCAACCAGGAAGCTACGCTAGGGGAACGCTGAACACGCGTTCACACGCACACGTGATAATAGTTATTGTCCATGACGGAGGCGCGCCGACATAGCAGAGCTTGAGGCCGAGGAAGCGCGCCCGAGCGCCTCCGGGCGCGAGTGCCCGCGCCGACTGGCCGATGCTCTGCTAGTCGAATCAGCACCGTCCGAGTTTTAAACCGATAGGGAGAGAATAGATATTTTCATGGATCACTATCCATGTGTGTGTGTGTGTGTGTGTCAGGGATAAACTAGAACAAATGTTAAAAGCCAGAACACAATAAAATTATCTTAACAATCATGCTTTCAATAAACCAAATTGAAAGCATGAGCGTGTGCGCGTGTGCGTGCGCGTGTGTGTGTGTGTGTGTGGTCGGGGCCATATATGTTAGTGCACTGTGGTTGGGAAGCCTCGTGGCTTGCATTGCCTTTTAGTGTTGGTTCTACAGAATTGCTTGGGGGGCGGTGAAAACGAGTGCTCCTTCTCCAATTTCCCTGGTTCTCCAATTTCCCTGTAACATATATATATATTTTTTCAACTAAAGTTTTATTGGAACAAAGGTTTTTCAAAAGACAAACACACATACAAGGATACAAAGCGAACATTTGTAAAACATATTTTGTTCCAGGGACCTCCAGAAGCAAAGATTTGAGTTACAAATGTCCGTTTATATATTCAAAGATTTGGACACATTTTCTAAAATAGCAGATCTACAAGCTCATAGCGTGGCACTCGGTGCCGTGCTATGAGCTTGTATATCTGCTGTTTTTGAATAGCCAAAGTATAAAATAATGGTTATAGCTCAAATCTAAAATGACACAGATGCGTTTCCCGGATTGAATGGGTTAGTGCGACTGCTTCATGTGTAGCCTACAATAGCAATGGTTCTAAAACATTTTCATGTCAAGGACGCCCAAGTTGATATGCATTTGGCCATGGACCCCCATCCGAAAAGATTTTGTGCCAGGAACCCATAAGAAAAGATTTGTGTGATGTAGGAAAATAATTATGTTTAAAATTATTCCAAATCTTTCAAGACTTTTGCATTTTCTAAAATAGCCGATCAACAACCTTCGCTAATGATCGGACGTTTTCGAATAGCAGTCGTAGTACAAAATAGGGTTAAAGTGGTTCAACTGATTTTGATGCTACTGTATATTACCAAATTTAGCTGGGGACCCCCTCAAGGACCCTGAGAGTCCCTGGACCATACTTTGAGAACCTGTAAAACCTGTTGTCCACACAATATCAGCTCTTCAGCAGTCCAGTGAAGTGCCCCACTGCTCTGACAAACAGACAGACAGTCATGAATTTGTTTCCAAATAGTTGTTTTTCAGTGATTTCAGGAATCAATGCAAACATCCAAATGTCCACGAAAGCATTCCGCTCAAATGTAAACAACAAAAAAACCAACAAGAGTTGAGGTTTTTTTTCTGACAGCATCAAAGGTATACTGTACAGTATGTGCTGGTCTAAAGGATTTTCTCTTTGATGTTTATGGGGCCTCAGAGAAAGAAGCATGTCAATAAAGCCAGTGGCTGGAAAGGATGATTCAAAAGGAATGGATAAGTCCTTAATACCCATAATATCTGTATGTATATTTTACAGAGATTTGACAGCATATACTGTAAGTGGCATCGAATCTGTATGAATTAATGACAAGCGCCTATGATCAAACACCATATTCAAATAGAATTGATTAAGTTAACTATTAAGTAATTCATATTAATTCAAAATGCAGAAAAGCAATAGTGTTATGAGTGTCCATCATTAATTGGAAGGGTCACGTTCATTTACTGATTGAGGGAGATGGAAGTGTGATGGAAGATGATGGATGAAAGGATGAATGGATGGATGGATGGATGGATACATGAATGGATGGATGGATACATACATATATGGATGGATACATATATGGATGGATGGATACATGAATGGATGGATGGATACATGAATGGATGGATACATGAATGAATGGAGGGATACATGAATGATTGAATGAATGGCTACATGAATGAATGGATGGATGGATGGATGAAATATTGGCACTAAGATGAATGATTTTTATGACCTGCTACAATTGTACATCTTCACTTTAAACTGAAAATAACTGCATGATGAAAAACAAAATACTGAATAGACAGTGCATGTCCGTGCGTGCGTGTGTGTGTGTGTGTGTGCGTGCGTGCGTGCGTGCGTGCGTGCGTGCGTGCGTGTGTGTGTGTGTGTGTGTGTGTGTGATGTGTTCATAGATAAACGTTCATGCATAGTGGTGATGGTTTACTTCAGTCCTTTTCCGGCTGGGTGTGAGCAGATGCCAGGCAGCACTGTGGTTAGCCAGAGCCCAAACCTCTGTCTCTCACTTCTAGCCCTCTCTCTCTCTCTCTCTCTCTCTCTCTCTCTCTCTCTCTCTCTCTCTCTCTGCCTCTCTCACTAGCCCTCTCGACTCCCCCCCCCCCCTCTCTCTCTCTCTCTCTCTCTCTCTCTCTCTCTCTCTGCCTCTCTCACTAGCCCTCTCGACTCCCCCCCCCCCCCCCCCCCCACTCTCCCTCCTCTCCTCTCTCTCTCTCTCTCTCATCTCTCTCTCTCTCTCTCTCTCTCTCTCTCTCTCTCCTCTCTCTCTCTCTCTCTCTCTCTCTCTCTCTCTCTCTCCTCTCTCTCTCTCTCTCTCTCTCTCTCTCTCTCTCTCTCTCCCCCTGTCTCTCACTCTCTAGCCCTCTCTCTGCCCTCTCTACCCCACCTCTCTCTTTCTAGCTCTCTCTCTCTGTCGCTCACACTCTACCTCTCTCTCCCTGTGTCTTTCACTCTCTCTAGCCCTCTCTCTCCGTCCCACTCCCTCCCTCTCTTCCCCTCTCTGTGTCTGTCCAGTAGTTGTCAGTGTGTTTATGGTCCGTGTGGGCAGTAGCAGGCCGGCATGAGGCCCCATGTTGGCCCGAAGCAGAGGCGCCTTGCTGGGTCAACTCTGGTTCCGGCACAACCCCCCCCCCCCCCCCTTCACCCTGACCACAACCTCCAGCCTCCTTCCAGCCATCGGCCCTGCCCTGGCCAGCCCTGCTCTGTAATTGGGCATGGGGACCAGCCCCAGTCACACGCTGGCTGGCCCATTCCAGAGCAGACAAAGAGGGGCCACCGTTCACTGTCCCTTGAGAGAGAATGGCCGAGAGGTGACATCCAGCAGCACACGACTGGCAGTAGGTTGAGATGCATGTGTGTGCGTGTGCGTGTGTGAGTGTGCATGTGTGTGCGTGGTGTGCGTGTGTGCGTGTGTGCGTGTGTGCGTGTGTGTGTGTGTGTGTGTGCGTATGCGTGTGCGTGTGCGTGTGCATTTAGCCTACAGTATGTGTGTTTTTGAATGGGGAATGTTGTTTTTCAGGTACTGTGAAGACAGACTGAAATGAGGAGAGAAATGTGATTGCAAAGTGGAAGTCCGTGGTCGCACTCTCAGAGGTAACTGAATGTACTGTACAATGTCACTGATAAGTGTGAATCAACACTGCCGAGTGTTCATTTTAAGGGGGTGTACTGATATATTTTTGTTAAAATAAGTGTCAAATATATAGCTCTATATTCCGATAGTTTGCTACCATGTTTCTTCAGTCTCTCCAGTTCTTTACTATATAGAAGAAGAAAAATTTCTGGTGGGTTATGGGATACCAATTTTATCAAACTATATTGCACTGATCAGAGGTTATGGCCATTTGAAATGTTAGACACTGCTGTAACACTGCTGTAGTGCCCCATGCGTGTGCCATTTAGCCCTGGGGGCCACACGTTACCCCAGGTGTAGCCTCGAAACCCAGGCTTTTTTTTTAAAGTTTGGTGAGGATTGGAGCAACGGTGCACCTGTGGTCCCAATGGGCCCCCGGGGGGCGTCACAAACATTTTACGTTTGTGACATAAAACCCACCGTCGGGTTGACCCTCTAGGCAATTTTAATATAGGATCAGGAAAGAGAACTCATACAAGACAGGACAAACAATTGAAATTGAAGTCATTAAACAAAATGAGCAGACAATATTGAAACTGGAACACTATAAAATTAAGGCTGATGGATTATTTTTGTGGAGTTGAAAATATATTTTACGTTTACTAAAGAACTGAAAAGATGGGGAGACCCCTGTTACTGAACAAAACACTTGATAGCAATGATTAATGAGAATATAGCTTTAACTTGAACAAAAAAAACGTTTTTGTTTTGTTTTTACAAAAACATATCACTTACCCCCTTTAAGTCTTAAGTTTTGAGAGTGCAAAAATAAATTAACACCAGTACTTTGCAGTGAGCCCTCGAACACATACTGTAGTGCATGCAAAAATGTATTTGATAAGAAAAAAGGGGGTCATTTATTCTGTCATCAATCACAACTGTTCCCAAAAGGAGTCATTATGTGCAAACCAACAGTTAATAATAATAATTTGACACAGAAGCAACTGTCCGGGAAACTTGTCTTAAACTTTGCACGGAGAGCAGACACTGAGATGGAGTCACGCACACTCCTCAGTACATAAATTCCCACAGTTTAACACACACTGGTTATCATAAAACATTTGGCTGAACATTGTGGCTCTCCAAACTTAGCAAGGTAATGACTGGTGCTGTTTTACATGGACAAGGTATTCTGATAGACTGTCATTTAAATGGCCGCCTGCGGCTGCCACAAGGCCACCAGGCACAGCACGGCGGATAACAACGGAAACGCAGAGAAAACAAAGACATGCATACCGTATGTTTGTACATATATATGATATGTGCACGCAACATTATATGTGGACGCAGCATTATTCACACATGCAGGTGCGAGAACATAGATATATGTGTGTATGTGTACACAGTACACACTCACATAAACACAGTGGTGCACACAAAGACAAATATGTGTGCAAAACCATACAAAAGAATACACACATAAAAGAAAAATATACAGTAGGCTACATACGCTGACACACATGCATGCATATGCACGAGTGTGCACACGCACACACACACACACAAACGCACACGCACACACACACACACACACAACACACACCACACACACACACACACACACACACACACACACACACACACACACACGCACACACAGATGTCCATCAGTCACCGGAACTGTACAAGCAGTTTTGCTGAAAGACCTTTCCCAGCAGTGGTCCACAGGCACTGTGCTTATAACACACACACACACACACACACACACACACACACACACACACACACACACACACCACACAACACACACACACACACACACACACACAACACACACACACACACACACACACACACACACACACACACACACACACACACACACACACACACACACACACACACACACTGTGGGCAGGAGGAGCGCTGAGGTGTGTCAGACTGACTGGTGCTTGTGGCTGTCTCTGGCTCTCAACAGCTTTACCAGGACTCTACTGCCCCCTGTTGGTCAATGTTGCCAATGTCACAGCACTCGGTTATAGCAACGTTTTTGAGTGCTTTCCAGGCTGGTTGTTACAGTAGGTCGTTTGTGACTGCCCGTGTTTGTGTAGGCATGTGTGTGTGTGTGGTGTGTTGTGTGTGTGTGTGTGTGTGTGTGTGTGTGTGTGTGTGTGTGTGTGTGTGTGTGTGTGTGTGTGTGTGTGTGTGTGTGTGTGTGTGTGTGTGTGTGTGTGTGTGTGTGTGCGTGTGGTGTGTGTGTGCGTGTGCGTGTGTGTGTGGTGTCTGTCTGAGTGAGAGGGAAAGCATGCACGCTGGCTAGTGGCTACTGTGTTTACGCGTGTACATTCGTACCCGTGTGTAGCCCTACTCGCCGCCCTCTAACTTCAAGCCACAACTTTTTTTCTTCTTTCGGATCAAAGCACCACCCCCCCCCCCCCCCCCCACCCAACCACCACCCAAAAAGAAAAAAAAAATACATGCAGGGTTCATTTGATTGCCGATCAAATATGTGGTGTCATTGTGGGATAACAATGTCTGTAACCCTCCTGCAGAACAGAGAGCAGCGCGCAGCGCCAGATCTCACGTCCACACAGGCAGCTAGAGTTACAGCCACTGACCGCCACAGCCTGTTATTCAAGCCGCTCTCTTATAAACACGCTACGTCCTCCCCGCTTTCATCTCATCTCTCGTCCTTCTCTCTCGTGATTGTTGTGGAGAGGTGATCTTTCGGGGCTCCCCCTAGCTGCCCCCCAACACCACCAACCCCTGACCCCCCCTGTTCCCCATGCACGCACGCACACACACACTTTTGCAAATGTCAAATGGCAGTGGTGGCATGTGGGTGCACATAACAGGCAGCACACACAAGCTATACACCGTGCACACAAAACATACAGTATACAAAATATACTGATAATACAGTATATTTATACAGATGTGCAGGTTTATCCTCTTTTCCTCTTCTCTCTTTCTTGCTACAAGCCTTCGTTTTGCTTTGAGTCACAGCCAGGAGAGATGGAGCGGTGGAAGTAAGAAGAGAAAAAGGAGAGGCGACAGAGTTGGATCACCCTGAAACGCTCCAGTCCCTTGACTAATATGCTCCTGCCCGCACTTCTTATCAGAGGGGCTATCTCAGTGCTGCGTGCCCAGCACAGGAGGCAGGGGAGGGGGGATGGAAGGTATGACACACACCCTGGTGGGCCGCCCAGCCACTGAGCTCCTGTTACCAATGAAAGAAGGCACGAAATAGCAGGGTGGTAGAGATGTGGGTGGGTGTGTTGGTGGGGGGGTGTATACGAGCTTAACCAGTGTGTGTGTGTGTGTGTGTGTGTGTGTGTGTGTGTGTGTGTGTGTGTGTGTGTGTGTGTGTGTGTGTGTGTGTGTGTGTGTGTGTGTGTGTGTGTGTGTGTGTGTGTGTGTGTGTGTGTGTCACGTAGGTTTGAGAATGCAGTTTTGCATCAACTGTTGATGACCACTATCCTCTAAACAATCACATTCAACTACAACAACAGCAGTCAGTAGGTAGTCATCATCATCCACTTCTTCTCTCATGCTCTCTCACTCTTCCAGCGACTCCCTGACCCCCTGCCTCTGTCTACGCACATTTAAGTTTGTTTTGTCCGTATCTCTCTTTGGTTTGTGGCTGTCGTGGTAAGTGTCTGTGAGTGTCCTTTTTTCTGTTTGTTTGTGCGCGTGCGAACAAGTGTGTGTGTGTGTGTGTGTGTGTGTGTGTGTGTGTGTGTGTGTGTGTGTGTGTGTGTGTGTGTGTGTGTGTGTGTGTGTGTGTGTGTGTGTGTGTGAGTGAGTGTGTCATTTGCCTTTTTGTGTCTCCATTTACAAATTGTTCTGACTGTGTAAAAAGTCTGTATTTGAACTCAAACCCACATCAACAGCAGGAAGTCTTATGGAAAACCAAGGAAGAAAATAGAATCTTACAAAAAAAACTAAAGAAAAATCACAGAGTGAAAAAGTGCAAAGAGGGAAAGAGAGAAAACCAGAGAGCCAGAAGTAGAGAAACTGAGCGAGAGAGAGAGAGAGAGAGAGAGAGAGAGAGAGAGAGAGAGAGAGAGAGAGAGAGAGAGAGAGAGAGAGAGAGAGAGAGAGAGAGAGAGAGGAGGATGAAGATGATGTTGAGAGAGAGGGAGAGAAATGTAGGAGCGAGTCAGTGACATGTGTTATTTATTTTCCCATGTAAACACAGAGGGAAGGCAGACATAATCAATAGGAAACTCCAGATTGTAAATAGACGGCTCTAATAGCCTAAACACTGGCCGCTATAGTTACACACACACACACACACACACACACACACACACACACACACACACACACACACACACACACACACACACACACACACACACACACACACACACACACACACACACACACACACACACACACACACACACACACACACACACACACACACACACATCAACAGCACTTAAACTCCACACACACTGACAGGCACAGAGGGAGGGAGGTATGGTAGAGAGGGATGAGTTGAGGGAGTTAGAGAGAGAGAAAGAGAGAGAGAGGGCCAGAAAGAGATGTAAAGGAGGGGAGGAAAAAAAATTGAGGAAAAAAAGAGAATGGGGAGGGAGGTAAAGAGGCATGGGCGGGCCACCCTTATTTACCAATAAAGAGCCCTGATGAGAAGATAAACACACAGGAGACAGGCTGGGGAGAGGGAGGGGAGGAGAGGGGAGGGGGAGAGTTCACTGGTTGAAGCTTTCATCCACTACTTTTTGCCTACTATTAAATGGACAATCGGACGGCAGGGCGACCTACAAGCTCACAATGCGTTGCTATTTGGGGGCGAATGTTACCCCAGAATATGGATGCTGGGGTTCAAGTGGTTAAAACTACTCACAGTACACAATACACAGTAAAATCCTAGCAGTGATCATTTCACGGAGTGTAAAAAATCTAGATCCAGGTCCATTTGGGTAAAGAATTTTACTCTCAGAGTTACAGTAAATCAACACTTTTAAACGTCTGTCCTTTTGCTTCTGTGACAAATTATTAGAACAATTACTCCTATTTACTTGATGTATTATTGGATGTACAGTAATAGTTGTAAGTACAATGTGTTTTGCTATTTATAATGAATTGGCAATTCAACTTTGGTTTCCAAGGTTCATTGAACTTATTGGATCCATTCCAAAAACGCATTATTGTTTGATGCCGTGTTTGGGTGGCAAATCTTGAAATACTCACCAAATCCTCATGATATTTACTCTCATGCTTATGCATTTTGTAAACAAGTATTTGAGACATTTTTGTGAGGCACAGCAATGGACAGTATTTGTACTTTGAATGAAATCTATAGTACCGAGGTTAAGGACACGTGCATGTATACTGTGCATATGCATATGTTCATGGAAGTGTGCATGTGTGCTTTACTATGTGTGTGAGTGTCTGCGTGTGTGTGTGTGCGTGCGCATGCTAGAGTGTGTGTGTGTGTGTGTGTGTGTGTGTGTGTGTGTGTGTGTGTGTGTGTGTGTGTGTGTGTGTTTCAAGGCAGTGTCAGAAGTCATCACCGTGAGGCTGAGCCGCGACCCGGTGACCCCCATCAGAGATCAGACGTGAAGCACTTAGCGGTCCGTTCCCCCCCAACGTTCCCCCAGATCCACGCAGACTGCCTTCTCTGGTTCCAACGCTGCTGCTAATAAAAGCAGCAGGAGACTAATTCAAGTCAACAGGCAGAGGGCAGACAAAAAGTTAAAGAGTTCTACGCTGTCCTATGGAGCTGGAGGCTCTGTCGTTTTTGAGTGAGGGATAATTGACCCTGGGGTATTAATTCCAACATGGGGACAATGTCAAACAGGGGCTGTTGTATACTACGAAGGCACTGGGGAAGTGCTGTTAAGATTTTTATGTTGTTGTTTTATTTATGTCACTAAACCATCATCTTTCATCGTCATAATCTAATTAATTGAGTACTTAAATTAAGCACATTTGTTCTCACTTTGGCCTATTTCTAACCTTAAAAAGTGTCTTCTGGTGAATTATCATGATGATTTATCTCCATCTCGGCTGTAAAGTTTTGACAAAATGTAGTACTTTTACGTATAAGTAGTACAGTATAATTATGACGCCAATAGTTTCGTGCTTTTACTCAAGTACATTTTTGAGCACAGGCCTTTTACTTGTAACAGGGTTATTTTTAAATCATGATATTTCTACTATTCAGAATCAGAATACTTCTTCCACCACTGGTTAAATGAACACTCAGGACTGGACTGGACTGGACTGTGCAGACAACCCCAGTGACAACAACATTGTAGTGTAGCACTGCAGGGGCAATCCCTGTGTCTATGCCTGAGGATGCTGTCTAGAAGCATTAATTGCTGGTGCAGTTTGGGAGTCAGTGTGGGAGCCGCTGCTCATTTCCCTTCATTGGAATGCCTGCTCCATTAAATCCACTGAGCAGGCCGCTTTTGAGGAGAAAAAGATGATAGTTTCTCAGTGTAATAACAGGCCTCTGGGGTAAGCTATGTTTAAGAGGCTACCGCAATGGCTACCCTGTCCTCTCCCACAGCACTCCCATGACCCTGGATGCTAGTGGCTGCACTGGCCAGACACAATTAGTGGTCGCAGATACCTGGGTGTGTGTGTGTGTGTGTGTGTGTGTGTGTGTGTGTGTGTGTGTGTGTGTGTGTGTGTGTGTGTGTGTGTGTGTGTGTGTGTGTGTGTGTGTGTGTGTGTGTGTGTGTGTGTGTGTGTGTGTGTGTGCCTGCACGCGCATGGATTCACATATGTAAGCGCCTGTTTATAATATGTGTGCCCACATCAGTGCGTGTGTGCGTGTGTGTGTGTGTGTGTGTGTGTGTGTGTGTGTGTGTGTGTGTGTGTGTGTGTGTGTGTGTGTGTGTGTGTGTGTGTGTGTGTGTGTGTGTGTGTGTGTGTGTGCGCGTGTGTATACAAGCGCATACATGCTTGCATGCCTGGGCGTGTGCGTGCATGCATGCATGTGTGCGTGTTTATATTTGCGTGTTTGTGCTAAGCCCATAAAACCCACATGCCACAGTCAGTATCAGTGTCAGTGGGTGTGTACAGCCTGTCTGTTGTCAACTACAGTGTCTGCTGTCAACGTGTCCCTAACTAACGGCTAGCTTAACACAAACTCAGCGTCGAACACACAATAAAAGAGTGTTATTTTAAGTCAGAGAGTGTAAACATTGACCCTTAAGGGACAGTTTTACTATTTTTTTTGACAGTGGAATTTTATATGCCTCCAATAGGTGAACCTAAAGTACTGCAGGATATTGTGGTTACAAAAATAAAAATAAAATACGTTTACTTTTCAGGTACTGAAATATGTGTCAATGCAATGTGAAACACGCCACATGCATATTCAAGTTCCAAGGAGTTTGAAAAATTAAGTCCATGATTAAAAAAAAGGAATCAAGATTCAAGGGAAGATCAGACAGTAGAGGAATTAAGTTGTTTGTCATTGTACTATCGTTATTCCAGCTCAAGCACCTGCCACCTGTTTATTAAATGCCAAGAGCTTCAATCCCTTCAATAAGGCATATGTGTGCTGTCTGCCCAAGTGTCTTCAAGAAAGGTATTTCTATGTCGTCCCTGTTCCGTGTCATTGTAATGCTTAATTTATACGCCATCATACAAAGAAGTATAGCCCACTACATCAGACATAAGCCTGGAAAAAAGTGTTAGTTAAATGTCCGGTTTGTTAGTTTAACTGCCACTTTAAGCAATTCTTGAGTCTCATTAAACATTTTCCTCTCTTCCCATCCTTTCAGTGATAAAGGGATGATGCACGAAAATGGAGCTAAGTGTAGGGTGTGTGTGTGTGTGTGTGTGTGTGTGTGTGTGTGTGTGTGTGTGTGTGTGTGTGTGTGTGTGTGTGTGTGTGTGTGTGTGTGTGTGTGTGTGTGTGTGTGTGTGTGTGTGTGTGTGTGTGTGACATTGTGTGCGGTGTTGCCCGTGCTGCTTATGAATTAAAAGTACCAGAAGGACTTCGGAGTGCTGGCTATTGCTTTATTTACTGTGAATCTTCGTGAGCCGTGCACCCTTAAACTGCATCATATACTGAGAGTGCTCGTTGTTATTTTCTATTGTGACATTGAAGGTAATCTCTCAAGAACAGATTCTGCACTGCGTTGGAATCTGTCGGGGAGGTTCGTCATAACGTGTGCGCATGGGCGTGCCTTCAGATCAGGAAGCAGGCCGCGCTTTACCCAATTAAATGTAGTGGGCGGGATTCACGTGTCCGTCGATCCTTCCCCCCTCGAAACAAACCGAAACTAATTTAACAATAGCGTCCGCGGAGCAGACAAAACCACGGAAAGATATTCACATTTTAACTTACTCTTTCATCATAGAAACAAGTGGGCAATATTGTTAGTGGGAATGAAAACATAGTCGCACCAACCGGAAGTGATGCGCTGAAGGCATACAACAAACACCGGTTTCCTTGCGCTCTGGCGTTACGTTTTCTTCCGCCCAGAGCCAATAGACATAGAACAAACAGCAGAGGGCGCTGTTTTTCATTTTCAGTTGGCGATGGGTTCCCAGATTGCATTGAAGGTAACAGGGTAAGGAACTTCATTACAAGTGTGTCTACTGTATATTATATATGATGTTATTGGGACTTTCTAAAGCACCATCAAAGCACTATGCTAATGCTTTGCCTCTGAAATAAAAGATGCCTCATATGGTTGGAGAAAGACATTAATCCTTTAGAAATTGAAATCCACCTGCTTAAAATCACACAGTAATGTGATCCATTTGATTACTGAAACTGTGTAAGGGAATGTGCTTCATACGCTTATGCTCACTGTATGTCATCATCAACATGTTAATAATCTCTTTTTTACAATAGAATCAGTGTAGACTTCATTGATTCTCACATGCTTTTGACTGTAACATTAAACTGAGATGTGCATTTCAGGTTCTCTGTGAACCGTGTTGCAGTCGCTGAAAGCCTCTGGTTAGCTTCACTGTACCTGCCTGGGTCCAAGGGTCTCGCTGAGACCTCGTACACACAAACAGCTTGGCTCCACTCTCTCTCTCTCAGCCTTTCTGTCCCTTTCTCCCTCTCTCTCTCTCTCTCTCTCTCTCTATCATACATACCCACACCCTATATGCATACACACAGCACATAAACAGCAGTGTATATGGCAGTTCTATTGGGGCTCTTCACATTGTCCAGACCGCCTGGTGTCAGCCAGTGAAATGAATGGCTGTTTATATTAGAAGGCTGGTTTAATGAATTAGACCCATGGCTCGTCTGTGTCAGCGCCAGGAACATACAGACCAGACCCTCACCCAGCCCTCAGACACGGGAGAGGGGAGGGGGGGGGGGACACCCTGATTGCGTCCTCCGGGACGGGCGAGTCAAGACGCCCGACGCCCCTCAGAGGGCTCCCGCCTAATTTGCCAAGGGGCATCTGGCTGCTGCTGTACATGCGCACCCCTCCCCCATGCTATCCCCAAGTATATAGTATGTATGTATACTCTAAAAGCCATAATAGCCGACATTCGCGCGTGTGTGTGTGTGTGTGTGTGTGTGTGTGTGTGTGTGTGTGTATGTGTGTGTGTCTGTCTGTACACAATCTTGCACAATGATATCCAAAAGAGACATGTTTCAGCCATGCCCGTTGCTCCAGGTGAAAATGAAAAAATAGCATGTGATCAAAACTTTAATTGAATAAATAAATCAACATTGCTCCAGCCAACAAAATGGTACAGTAGTCCCGCTGGGATTCCCTGACATTGCGGGGAGGGAGTTGACTGATAACATGGCAGGTGGCTGCTGTGCCTCACCACTATGCAGCCATTCTGTGAACCATCAAAGATCACCAATGGAGTTTATTGCACCCAGATAAACTCCATTGTCTTCTCAGCCCTGAATTCTTCCAAACCATCTGCAGCAACCATGTTTGGTGGCAGAGGGGAGGAGAAGAAACTATTTAATTCACGCATAACCTGGCCAATGCTGGGTACCGGAACCTGAACACACTGATCGACGCATTAACTGCCAGTGCTATTTACATAGATATATATACACACACACCATGGTAACATGACCTGTGACAGGGCCATGACAGCCCTGCCATTCAGTGCTGTGAGAGGGGCCTGATGTAACTGATGTAAGTAGGCTAATAATTACATAATATTTCACATAGTAACAGTCCAGTTTAATGAGATATTTTCTAAATTATATAAGCAACACAATACACAATACAAAAGAAAGTTTCCATTTTAATTGGATGTGGGGGGCAGTAAGGGACCTGGATATTGGATAGGGGGGCACTGGCCCAAAAAAGCTGCAACAAGAGTTTTGCCACCCAGCCATTCAGGGCTCTATAATGAGCCCCACCTCTGTTTCTACCCTGGCTGCACTCTCTCTGCTTCATGTATTCGTGTAGGAGTAGGTTGGTGTGTTGGTGTGTCACTAAGTCTAAAGAGAGCGAGAGAGAGGTGGCTGCCACCTCACATCATCATCAGTAGAACGAGAAGAAGGGCCTCAGGACAGACAAGACCTAACAGATGGAGGGAGAGATAACAGAGGGGAGGAGAAGTAACAGAGAGGGAACACAGGAGCAGAGGGACGGGGCGCCAAATCAAGCGAGGTAGTATATCTCAAACAGTGACTCCCGAGAATGGACAGAATAACTTGACGAGTGACAGGGGAGAAGGTGGACGGACGGATATCTTATAGATGTCAAGTACAATAAGATGTCACAAACAAGAAACACATGCGCTGTTCTAACACAATATGACATTACGAAAATGGTGCCTCTTCTGCCCGCTTTCATAAACTACCAATCATTTCTCTGACTCGTCCGTCACAATGACTGAGAGAGCATCCTTCATTTTCCTTTGTCTTGTCTCTCGCCTATCCCTCTGTTCCTCCTCTCTAATTTACCCAGCTTCCTGCCGAGCACAGGAGCCTCTCAAATCACCTTTGTCTGTCTACTGTATGGGAGTAGGGAGTGTGTGTGCGTGTGTGTGTGTGCATGCGTGCGTGCGTGCATGCATGTGTGAGTTTGAGCGTGCGTGTGTGTGTCGGGGCTCTGTAGCGGTCGGTGGGGGTTGAGATTGCTGTAATCATGCAAGTGTACCTGTTCATTAAGCACGCAGTAGGAACCCTGCTTACAGCGTTTAGCAGCCAATTAAAGCAGCACAAGCCATTAACACTGAGCAGCTACCCCTTTAGGCTGGAAGGAGAGATAGAGGCGAACGGTAAATGGGGAGGGGGGGGGTGTCAGAGGGGTGGGGGTTGTACGGGGGCAATACAGTAATGCACCGTTTCAGCCTTTTGCCAAGCCATTTTCACTTTGCGCTTTCAGTCAGTCAGTGAGACATTCGGACTGACTTATTGAGTTACTGAAAATGGGGAATGGAGAAATTAGAGCTCGGGATTTTAGGGGTCCGATGATTAACGATGTTTTGACCGATATTTTGTCAAAAAGTGCAACATTTTTTAATCGATAAAAAGAAAAAAGGAAATATAAAGCCCTATAAAAATGTATTCCATACACATACTGTGTACTGTAAAGAAAATGTTCGATAATGCCCAGAATTCACCAGATTGAAGGTGTAAAAAGAAATCGGCTGCATAATTGCCAGTACGGATGTTGTCAAAAGAGCCAAATAATGGCTGATATATCGGCTAAAACTATATATTGGTCTGGCTCCAGGGGAGATGCAGAGTTGCTGTCAGTGAAAGTGAGTGACTGTTTCACGGAACTGATTCCGTGAGCGAGAAAGCAAGCAAATAACAGAAAAAAATAGGTATAATTTAGAGGATAATGGTGAGAATGAGAGTTAAACTACAGTACACAGTGAATAGGAGTGATTATAATACAATATGTCTCAGTGTGGTGTCTGATTGCACAGGTATCTCAACAGGGGGGCGGGGGAGGGGCAGGCTCATAGGAAATGGAAAGGGGCAGAAAAGTACAAAACTCATCCATGAGAGTATAATTACCTTGGTGCATTGGCTTCCCAACTTCTTTCCAGCTTACACAATAGAACCTGATTTGATAGTCAGATGAGCTGTCCTGATGGAATCTTGTTCTCCGTCTGTGAGCGACCTCTCAGGTTTGTGATTTCATTCCACACAGTGTAAGGATCAGAGTAGCTTACTGGTCTAGAGAGAAAAAAGACAAACAATCACTTTGAATGGACTGAAATGGGTTTATATTTTCACATTAGTTATTCTGAGTGAAAAGGCTATCTCTCCAGCCTACAATGTTCCACATGTACAGTACAAGGACTAACATTCACGGCCCACTTCCTCCCCTCACGCAAGCAAGAAGAGAAAGAAAAATAATAATCTAAAGAGCAGGTCACAGACTACAGAAGGAGGCCAAGGCATCAAACTTTTCACCGCTAAACTTTTCTCTCAGGGCTTCAGTAGCCCATGTACTGTAGACACCTCCTGGGTGCCATCTTTAATACAGCTCAGATAATGTCTGAGGTATAATTGGTCAGTGGCACTCTACACGAAGAGCCAGAAACAAGCAGCGCCATTGTCAGTCGGTCTTTTGTTGTTAGTTAAAAGATGGACAAATAAGATGCAATTTAGAGACATTTAAGAGGTGTTCTTTTTTTCCCTCTCAATCACAGTGAAATTGCCTCTGGGCAAGGGCTGTAATTAAAGCAGAAGAGGCACTTGCTGTTAGGAGGCTAAAATCAAACCAGGAGGCTCTAATAGCTCAGTGTTGCTCCTGGCTGCTGCCTCTGAGACGCATGCCGTTCTAACTGCACCCACAAGATCCCGCTGAGCTCCAACTTATGGGTAATTTGTTTTTATAGTTTATCACTGCTGTCTGCTATGATAAATACCCTCGGATGGATGGTTGATTACAGTTTAGAGGGCGGCATCGGTGGGCCCATTGTAATTTTCACAGTAAACATATTCACTTAGTAGTTTTTCTTTGGAGCCTATTAAAACATGCGGTGATGAGCTACTTGGGACAGTTTCCTCACAGAAAATGTCGATGACGGACCAGACTGTTCATGGAACAAGTGGAGTTGGATGGTTCCCATCACTTTCAAAGGAAAGAGCCAGACCGATGCCTGATTTTTGGGTCTGATCCCAAGTTTGGGGAGTCCTAGCCCACCTAGCCAGGTTTGCAGGCTATGGCCGACCGACTACTGATGTTTTGACCAATATTTTGTCAAAGAGTGCAATCTTAATTGTAATGTAGAAATGTAGATCTGCTATTTTTGAAAACGTATAATGACATGCCCAAAATCGGCTGCATAATTGCAGATAGTTGTCTAAAAAGTAAAATAATACCAGCCAAACCGATTTATCGAGCCTGACTCAAGTAGACACTGGCCACCCACCACCCCCCGATTCCTGCTCCTTGCTTGTTTCTGAGGCATATAGCTTGGTCCAGGGTGTACCCAACCAACGCAATCCCCCCCCCCCCCCCCCCCCCCAGGGTGGCTTCTGGCCCACGGCTAAAGGCCCCTGCCGGCAGGCACAGAGTGACGTGACCAACAACCTCCAGATGTTAGCCTGCATTAGCGCTTGACAGCCTGTCGTGTCACCGCCTCTGCTACCACACAGTCCCATCACCTCCCATCTGCTCCCCAACACCTCCCGGGAGAAGGGGGAGGTGGCGCACATAGTGATCTGTCCTACATTTCAGCCATAAGCGAGGAGTGTTCTACCAAATAACAATTGAGCATAAAACTACATTTCATTTATGTCACCAACCAAGAGTAATTCAACCAGACCTAGGGGGTCAACAGATTTTGAAGAAATCTTGGCAATATAAAGGACAATGTATTCTAACACATGATGTGTTACAACACATGTATAACTGCACATGAAAAGAACATGAATTTCTTTTTTCATACAACATTGTGATTTTTTTCCCCCTTGTAGGCCAGGCCATGCCTAGGCCCTATATCAATTCAATTCAAAGGAGCTTTATTGGCATGAGAAAACATACGTTTACATTGCCAAAGCAAGTGTCAAAATATAATAAAAAACAGTTGAAAATGGGGGGTACAGCATTGTGTAAACAGAGCTATGTCACATTGCGTCGTTATATACATGTTATATGTACAGGGTATAAAGCTTTTTGAGACAAATAGCAGCAATCTTTTGCAGTCACTTTGGGACAAATAGCAGCATTTTTTTCTCAAAACTATTTAAATAGTATTAAAAAAAAGCCTCAGATTTAAAATGCATTTAAAGGTACAGTAGCAGCTCTGTGTACATGTACAGTATATCACTAATGCTGACTTTACAGATGAAAGCTGGATATTTGGCCCCATCTAGTGGCTACTCGATGGAACTCCATATTCACAAATAAGGAGATAAAAAAAAAATCAGGACACCGATTATAGTTCCATTGTTATTTCAAATATTATATTATTTATCTGCGCTAAAAGAAATAATCAGGGGGTTAGTATGACTCTTTTTATGATGGTTGTATTTGTTTGGCCATTTTGGGTGTATGACAGCTTTTTGTGTATAGATTATCATACTGTAGGTCCACACTCCCTGGGAAAACCTGATTATGTTTTTTTGAAGACATACTGTACTGTAATATATTACCTTTTTAAATCGATTTTTTTTAACTCTGCTCAAAGGCAGAGAATAGATTAACTCCAACACAGGTCACCAACCCATAAGTGAACCAGGGACATTATGATTGTATGATATTTTTGGTGACATAGTTGTATCGATAGTTTTTTCTTTCTTTCTTTCTTTTCGTTTTTTTTTTTTTTTACACAGTATGGAACATTCGGGACACTATAGTATACTGCCCTACAAAGTCAAAGTGCAGTACCTACGCAAATAATTAAATATAAAGGGCTTTAAAGTGTTTCAATTGGCCAGCCAAATGGGTTAGTAGGCTATATAAGAGATTCATTACTCCGACGCACATGTCCAGTCAGTAGGTGTGCGTCTGAGCAAAAGGACTTTTTCTTCTCAAATTGTTTATCCCCCAAAATCAGGAAGGCTAATTTGACCTTTGAGACACATACATGAGTCAGTGGGCCCTAGTATTTTGCGCCTCTTAATTACCAGGTATTATGTCTTAACCTAAGACCTGGAAGCGTGGTCAATCCTGTTTCGCTATTTTGAGGACGGTAGTAAAATGTGCTTTGTGCCAAGGCGCTATACGGTAAATGGCCCTGAATTAGACACACCATGGCGCCATGACTAATTCAGGCATTTTAAAATAGGGCCCAGTGTGTCCAAAAACATAGTTACGCCACTTGGCAGTATAGTATAACCTTGTTTGATTAAATAATATGAATTATTATGAATTATTTTTTATGTCTTACAGTAGTAGCCTTGTATGTTGGTTTTTGACAAATAGTATCTACTGGGCATAAGATGTCCATGTTTTTCGAAGACAGTACAGAATGGTGTTCAACTGAAGACATTCTTTAGTAAGGCATTTCTGAACATTATAGTATGACTTTCTTTGACAACATACAGTAGTATACAGTAGCCTATACAATACATTAGTATTGCATATTTTGTGTTGTGTAGTGTAGTACTGTACAATACTGATAGCAGATGGGAGGTACAACAAAGTATGTATGGCACTTTGTTGCAGATATTGTATAATTGTTTTTGATTATATATTATGATGTTTTTTTTATGACATTGTAAATTATTGTACATGGGTTAGTAGTATGTATTTGATGACTCATAGTACAGCCTTTATAATATAATATGCCATATCAGAAGAATTCAAAATATACTTTTAAGTTAATTGCCCCGCATCATCAGTTCTTTTTAACACACTGAGCCACTGAGTCACTTTGTTGTGTCTCAAACCGGTCACTAGTTACGTGCTGAAAAAACGTTATGCCCCCCTGTTAATGGCAAGAAAATGAATTTCCCATTTTTAACAAAAACATAACAGTTACAATATGAGAGATTTTTTTGATTTACAGGACAACATTTTAAACCTAAACTGTGCATTGTCCCTGAAAAAACAAACAAAAGTCTTGAAAGCCGTGCCGGGCAGTAGCTTAAGGTATGTTCAGCTCTAGCTCCTTGCTTACCTACATTTCTGAGTAACTTTCCAGATAGTAAACACATTGGCCCAACACAGGCTGTCAAATGTTGGCATGATGTTGATTACAATACTGACAATTTGGCCAACATCATTTTGCCCATCAGGTAATGCTGTTTCCGCCAGAAATATCTAGGTTGGCAAGGTGATTGGTTCCTACACACGTGGATTTCTTTTCTCGTACTACATGGAAATGTAGGGACAAAATAAAGTGTAGCCTACTTTTGTGTCCACATTAATAGTTAACAATTTGTATTTTGAGATTTGTAAAGCAGAATTTGTAGATTTGAGATCCATAAAACTCAATTTGTGTGTCCACAGTTTGAGATTTGTAGTTTTCAATTGTAAACTTGCAACATTAGACAGAGAAGGAAGTAACTAGCTAGGCTCTTCTTGGAACTTAGTGTAGTGGTCAAAATATGAATTAGTAAAATATCACTCTTCCTCTTCAACCACTTTCAACCTGGTATCCCTATTTTGGGAATGTCATTATAGGCAAAACATTTCAAGAAATGTAAAAATAGCTACAGTATACAAACAATGCATTGTGAGCTTGTAGACAGGCTATTTTCATTATTCTTCACCAACAAAGTAGGGCTTAAAGGTAGGGCAACAGATAAGGGACTATGGACAACTTCTGATATTTAAACACATATCTATTTTTTTCCCCCAAATAATTATTTGGAAACATATATCACAAGACATCACAAGTGGAGGAAGCTGATAGATGTAGGCTACACTGTATTGCCAGCACTTCATATTATTGGCCTAAAATTTTACATTGTAGCCTATAGGCAATGTCTAGCATTCAAAACAAGATATATTTGCAATGCTTGGGGACTGAGCCTCTATACTGTAAAATGTTAAATTTAATGTACACTGTACAGTATTTGTTTTTCTCTTTGCAACATTTATACAATGTTTAGCCTACATTATTTGAATATCCAGCATTAAAACGTATCTGTTGCCCTGCCTATAAGTGGTATAACAGCTCACAACATTAGCATGTAGGACATTAGCTAGTAGGCTAACTGTAATACTTACCATGTGATTTGTCCGGTCAAAGTAGCGTCTTCAGTTCATCCACCTCACATGATGCAACCATAGAGTTAAAAATAAGGATGCAACATGTGCCCAGAATTCTATCGAGTGGGTAAACATCTTAATTGGTTGCACCGGTGCACCTGACATTCAGTCATTTTTGTTTTGTTTTGTTTTGTTTTCCTCAATTAGGTTTGTTTGATTAGCCTATACTGTGAGAGTTATAATTTTATAAACATTCTTTTAATAAGCCTATAGTTTGCCCGTTAAATTAATCAAATATCTTCTTCATTGTTGGATTCTTCATTCACCGTATGCGAAAACATTGAGCTTCAGGGTAACTGATAGAGAGAAGAAAAAAAGGTAATTTTGGGGGTTAAAGGGGAAATCCACCCATTTTCAATATTTAACTATGTCATTAATATAGCATAAAGGAGTTGTGTGGAAATAAGAAAAAAATTAAAAAAAAATTAACATTGCAAAAAAAATTAACATTGCAAAAAAATTAACATTGCAAATTACACTGTGATGAGTCATCACAGTGTAATTTGCAATGTTAATTTTTTTGCAATGTTAAATTTTTTTGCAATGTTAATTTTTTTTTTAATTTTTTCTTATTTCCACACAACTCCTTTATGCTATATTAATGACATAGTTAAATATTGAAAATGGGTGGATTTCCCCTTTAAGTATGTCTTTAAGATCAGGAAGCTATCCACCTTGAACCAGCGTGACACCACCCAGTGACTGTCTACAATTCAGCAGTGGTGGAAAGTAACAAAGTACATTTACTCATGTACAATTTTGAGGTACTTTTACTTTACTGTAGTATTACCAATTTTCAATACTTTTACTTTTACTCCACTACACTTATTTGAAAACTTTAGTTACTAGTTACTTTGTAGATTTAGATTATTATTACAAAACATACTTTAACCACTTCAGCCCTATTTAAACTTTGGCAACTTGAAAATTGCTCACATTGTGAGCTTGTAGATCTGCTATTTTCAAACTTTTAAAAAAAATACATTTTAGACATATGATAACTTGTGAAATGGGACATTCTGCATAATGAGTACTTTTACTTTTGGTACTTGTCTTTAAGTATATTTTGATGCTTAACTTTTGTACTTTTACTCAAGTCAATTTGATTACAGGACTTTTACTTGTAACAGAGTGTTTCTACATTCCACAAGCTTTATTCCAAGCATTTCAGGCTGACTCCCCATTGAATTATCAAAATGCAGAATTAATCCAGTGACAAAGTAGTAACATAAGATGTAGGTTTGACTTCCAAGTTTAGCATTAGGTTAAAAGTAGGCTAAATTGGTAACTTGATTGTTATTATTTTTGTATTATTGTCATAAAAAAATATATGTAATGCAGTGGAGTTCTGGAATAAAAGTAAGGGCAGTACAGGTTACAGACAGGTGTTCCTCACATCAAATGCCCATGATGCATAGTCTCTTACACATAGAATAGAATAGTATATTCTCTTTGTGATAGTGTTGTTCCATGTTACAAATTTAAAACAAAATAGCAAAAATTTAGCTTGAATTCAACTCAGGAATGTATTGTGATACTGTATTATTGTCTCCGCCAGGCCGAAAGGCATGGCGAGAGAGTATGTTTTACCCCCTGTCCGTCCGTCCGTCCGTGTGTCCGTCCGTCCGTGTGTCCGTGTGTCCATCTGTCTGCGAGCGGCTAATATCCGAAACCGTTGGCCCGGTTGCTGCGAAACTGTGCACACACACTCCCTGGATGCCAATTCAGAACCTATGCCCCAAATCTTTTACATGGCCCTGTTATAGCGCCACCAGGAGGCCGATTTGTGCAAAATCATTTTTTTTATATTACTACTACAGATTTTATCCAAACATCACGCAAATCAATCGAATCAAAAAAGATAATTTCCAAATTGGTAAACACATTCTCTGAGCAAATAAACTTTGCAACACACTCATTGAAAAATGCCTGGGAGGATGAACTAGGCATACAGATTGGGGATGATGTCTGGGAGGAGGGTCTCTGTAGAATTCAATCATGCTCTGTTAATGTTCGACTTCAATTAATACAATTTAAAGTGATGCACAGACTCCATTACTCAAAAACAAAGTTACACAGAATATTCCCAACCATTTCCCCGCTATGTGACCGATGTAAAATGGCAGAAGCCTCTCTGACCCACCTCTTCTGGACATGTCCAAAACTTTATTCTTTTTGGTGTGATATATTTAAATGGTTTTCTGTTTTGTATGGATGTGTGTTTAAACCTGACCCAGAGATCGCACTGTTTGGTTTCTCTCGCTTATTGTCAAATCATAATGCCTCTGTACGAAGCACAATAATGGTAATGGAATTATTATGGAATGGTAATTGCAAAAAAAATGATTTTAAGACTCTGGAAATCTGATGTTGTGCCGCACTTTAAGACTTGGTTATCTGAACTTACCTGTATATTACACATGGAGAAAATTCGATATGACCTGATGGACAATTCAAACAAGTTTTATGATATATGGCAGCCACTTCTAGATCACCTTGCTCAAATATCACACTGAACCTATTTGATGACTGTATGCCCTTCCACTTTCTACATTATCATTATTATTTATCTAGCAGTGTAAATGTATTACAATGACCCATCATTGTTTTGAAATTGTGCCCTGTTTCTATTTTTTGTCTTTGTTTATGCTTTTTTTTTTCTTTCTTTTTTCTTTTACGTCTTGTCTTTTTTGAAAAAAACCTAATAAAAATATTATAAACAAACATCACGCAAATCAGTACACAGTATCTCTATAGTCATGTGATCAACACGGATCTGTCTGATTTTCCATATTCCATCCTGATTGGCTAAGGTTGGCTTCCAAAGTTTGCAGGATTGGTCCATTTTGAACTAAATGCCTCAAATCATGAACGCAGCTTGCGATTTCCGTGAAATTTCACACGCACATTCCCACTAGGCCGAGGAAGAAGTGCCACTTGAAAATTTAAAATCAGCCTCATGGTGGCTAAATTGCGTTTTTTTTTTTTAACTGTAACTGCACCGATCTGTGTGAAACTTTGCACGGAATGCACGCATACTCCCTAGAGGCCAAGGAAAAACATATGCCCTGCATTTTTCACATTAGCCTTTTATAGCGCCACCAGGAGGCCGACTTATGTAAAACACATATTTTGAGATTAAGCCTTCAGATTTCATCCAAATTTCACACAAATCGGTACACGATATACATGATCTCTATAGTCATGTGATCATGATGGATCTGTTTGATTTTTCATATTCCATCCTGATTGGCTAACATTGACATCTAAGGTTTGCAGGAGTGGCCCGTTTTTAACAAAATGCTGCAAATCATGAACGCAGCGTCCGAATGCGGTGGAACTTTGCACGTACATTCGCACTACGTTGAAGAACAAACGCCACCTTTTTAACATTGCCCTATTATAGCGCCACCAGGAGGCCGATTTTTCTTTTTTATATTACTCCTACAAATTTTGTCCAAACATCATGCAAATCAGTACACATTTTCTCTATAGTCAAGTGATCAAGATGGTTCCGTCCGATTTTTTATATTCCATCCTGATTGGCAAATTCTGAACATTGCTGGCCTACAATAACCTACCTGACCTGGCGGAGACCTGTGCTCCGAGGAGCACTTTTTCTAGTTATTAGTGTCATTTTAAAGATAATGGTGTAATGTGGAGTAATTGGAATAAAACTGAAAGCAATATGTGGTTAGGTGAATTCAGGAATACAACTGATAGACTGATCCATAATAATGTATTCAACACAACATTTCAAAAACATTCCTGCACTCTTCCTCTGTCACATAATTGGAAAAGTCTTCATTCCACAAATCATTAAGTAGTGAAGAGGGAACTTATCAGTGAGTTTGTTTTGACCTACTGTACTGTACTGTACTGTACCAGTTTTTCATGCGATCTGTCTTTACAGAGTGGCAGAGCAGCACAGAAAGGATGTGACAATAGGATGTGGTCAGTAAAAGATACATTTTATTTAGTCTGGGATACATAGCTTTGTTACGTCTAATTATTTGTCAGATAGAAAACACACTAGCTTTTCAAAATAAAAGCGAGGTCCATCTAATTAATAATGATAATCCTTTATAGCTTTAAAACACTTCAATAAATACTTCTTTCCCTTCTATTTTACAAAGTCATACAGTAACAGTAAGAACAATCAAAGTTTGAAAAAAGTTCAGAAGGGTAGTATAGACACAGGCCAGTAGAACAGACACACAGCCTAATTTATCCTCTGCTCCACGAAAGTTACTGATTTTCGGGGTGTGGTTATTGTTTTTGTCACACAACAAAGTAACCATGAAAGGGCCTCTATGTTCAAACAGTATGTAAAACACCTTCAGATACACGAGAGCAAGTGTTTGTTGAACTTGGAGACATTGGAAAAAATATCCTCCTCCCTGCCAGCATTCATGGCAGAGGCAAAAACACACATTCCTACATGTTTGAATGTTTTTAGAACTATCTGTTCCCTGGTTGAAGGGTACAGAGACAACTAGGTCTAGGTTAAGACACAAGGTTTGAAATTAGCATGTATCCGTGCACCACTCCCATCTGTGAATCTCAGCGTATAAGAGCAGAACAAGAGCCACTATTTAACCCATTAAGACCTGAGGCCGATTCTTTTAAACCATAACAAGTTTTGAAAAACTTATGTTGCTATATCAGTGGTTCGCAGACTTTTTCATGTCAAGGACCCTCAAAATTATATGTATTTGGCCGCCGACCCCCCCCCCCACCCCATCCAACACCAAAGATTTGCGCAAATTGTCAAGATTTTTCAAAAATAGCAGATCTACAAGCTCATAGCGTGGCACAAACTGACGTGCTATGAGCTTGTAGATCTGCTATTCTTGAATAGCCAAAGTATAAAATAATGCTTCTTAGCTCAAATGCCTTCTCCAGGGGTTAACATGGGGGCATTTTGCAATGCTGCACAATGTCACTGTGTAAAGTCATCATGTAAATCATGAGCCGAGTGGTAATACAGGACAAATCAGCGGACGTGTCAATAGTATGAGGAGACAAAAGGCATCATACCTAATGTGTGGACTTTAACCACTTAAACCCTCTATACTTACTTAGTAATATAATACTTAGTTGACTAGGGTCGGCTCTGTACTTGGTCTGCTCTTTGCTCTCGGCACCACATCTCTTCACCAAAAATAGCCGATCTACAAGCTCAGATTGGCTATTTCCGGTTAATATTCCCCTGGAATAGGGTTGCTATTGTATAGAGTTCAACTGGTTAAGTTACATTTAAGTTAGTCTGACTGTTTAGTTTGGACAGGTTTGTTACTGGCTCAAGTGATGTGTGTGTGCTACACAGTAAAATCCTCAGTGTTCATTTATCTATTTTTAACTCTGAGAGTGTAGGAATGTAACCAAAATGATCCGCGCTAAATGAACTCAGATGATTTTACTGTGTAGCCCTCACCTGGATGAGTCTTTGCAAAGGTGCCGGAGACATGAAAGCTTCCACACAAAATGAAGACATTTCCGCACACACATATCTATGCAGACTCTTGATGAAGGTCTAACAAACAGGTTTTCAAAGTGGGGGGGGGCCAATTGTAAAGTAGATGAAAATGAAAAAAATAAAGAACAAAAAAGATGATACAAAAATATAATAATATTGATCAATTCAAATTCAATTCATAAAATTGTGCCAGTTAAATCACTTTCAAGCTGGTGTCAATATTTTGAGCATGTCATTATTGATTTTCAAAAATAGAAAAAATATCAGATCTACAAGCTCACAATGTATATGATTTCATAATGTGGCTGGTTGTGAGCTTGTAGATGGGCTATTGTGTGGGGGGGGGGGGATAAAGCCATTTCGCAATATGGGGGCCACAGACAGTGCCTATGGCTATTTGGGGGTCCTTGGCATAGGAAGGTTTGGGAACAGCTGCTCTAACAGTCCCAAATCTAAGCATGCAGAAATGTCTTCATTTTGTGTAGAAATAATAAACAACTTTTTTTTGCAGCGAGACAAACTCAGTGATCTATAGAATCAATCCAGTGCAAGGAATTACTTTAATTAAACCCTATACTTACTTGACCGGATTCCCAAGGACTCTATACTAGGCCCCCTCCTGTTTTCGCTCTACACTAAATATCTTTGCCGAAAATAGCTGATCTTCTAGCTCACAACGCGCTGTGTCGCAATGTGTCATATTTCTATTATCGGGGAATGTTTCAAGTGATTCAGACTAATGTGGGCACTGGGCAGGCCTAATGACAGATATGTGTCTACAATCCAGCCTTTATCCGCACAGGTAGAATCCCGGACCCCTCCGCTCTGCAGGTAAAACCCCAGCACTAACCTCTAACCTCCGGGGCCACTTGTCCCAGTTCAGTGGTTAAGTAAACCGGAACACAGAAAGATAATACTGTGGTTAGTTTTACTGGGACTTGGGCATCAATAATGCAGAGATCCTCTCCCACATGTAAATGGATCTCTTTGTGAGGATACCTTATAAGTATGATGGGTTTCAAATACGTCAATGTCCAGTGCGTCGCAAATACGGTTCGAGAGGCCAGATCAGTATATTTGCAAGGTAATGTGGCTAATTGTTTGACGATGAGAGTGCGCCCTATTTTTTTTGTGTGTTTGCGTACACATCAGGTCACGGTAAAGCGTAATTTACACTTTGGCGAACAAGTGTACAGGTGTTGACAGAATGAGCGTGCCGTGCACGCACATACTGTACGCACGCACACAAAGTCACACACCTTAGGCCTCTCCAGTGAGTTAGCTCGGTATTAATAGACCCAAGCAGCAGGCGCTGTCACCATGTCTATCTCTGAAAGCCAATTATGAAGCCCTGCAGGTGCCCCCCGATACACACACTCCATCCCCATGTCGTTCCCATTCTTTAATCCTCCCATTCTTTTCCCTGCTATCTAATCTCTAATCTCTTTCTCACACACACACACACACACACACACAAAGGGCCACAGAGCGAGAGAGACAAGAGAGAATGGAGAGGAGGCTGCCAGGGGCCACAGAGAGAAACATGAGAGGCCAGAGAGGAGGAAAAGACAGGAGGAAGCAAAACACCAAGGAAGAAGAGCTTTGACAGAAGGTGTGACAGAAGTCACTGCTGGAAAAACAAACAAAAAGGAGAATCAATGCAAAGCCAAAGGAATGTTGACACTGACAGGCATCACATAAGAGAAGGTCAACAATGGGATGTGACATCACACACACAGTAGTACAGTACATATTATACAAATTAAGGTATCGAGTAGTACATAGTAGAGTACAGAGTACTTACTACAGTACATACAGTAGTACATAGTAGAGCAGTGGTTCTCAACCTGTGGGTCGGGACTCCCAAGGGAGTCCCCACATGATTTGGGGGGGGGGGGGGGGTCCCAGATTACAGTGAAGTGACAATTTAAGGACTTTTAAGACATTTTTAATACCTATTAAAATAAATAAATAATAACTGGTCAAACATTGGCCAAATTGTCAAATAATATAGATAATATAGATAGATTTAAAATATCCGATCTACAAGCTCATAAGGCCTCGCAACGTGAAGCGTTGTGAGCTTGTAGATTGGCTATTTTCACAATATTTATCTGTGGAACCAAGTCAAACAACAAAAAGTAATGCCTCAACTCCTACATTCCAGGTGCTTGTCAGGGTGGGCAGTCCCCAGTTCAAATATGATTATTTTGGGGGGTCACAGCCTGAAAAGGTTGAGAACCACTGTAGTAGAGTACAGTGTACATAGTACAGTGCAGATTACCGTACATACTGTAGTACACAGTACAGTACATAGTACAGTACATAGTACACCTCAGCAAACGACACAGCATTACTCCACTGACATCATTATTTCAACATTCATCCAGTGTTGCTGTGTTTGGCTTTGTTCACTGAAAATGGCATTTGTGGCAATGCACTCAGGATGATAGGCAAGTGTTTGAGTGGATTCAGCTCGACAGACAGGTGTGTAAAGCCTAGTTTATACTATTACCTAGTTGATGCGTCGTGAGCTTCAAGATCTGCTATGTTCGGCGTGGGACACCACCGCGCAAAACAAAGTATAAATGAGGCTTCAGTGATACCAATACGAGTACACCTTTTCATCCGTTATCGTGCTGCCTCCCAGCCTTACTCAAACCCCCGAGGCAGAATACATTCATATAATCTCTGTTGGGCCCTTGTATTTAATTCACTCTAGGTTGTGGTCACAATTACAATTACCTAGTGATCATTAATGTGCCACTTTGTTCCAGTGCTTCAAATGCTCTGTGATGCTCTGACCATCGTAGTTGGAGATATATAAAAATACTTTTTGAGTTAAACTTGATTTTAAGTATTCCTTAATTTCACAGGTAGGAAAACAACAGGAGAACTTTGTCGACTGCACCAACTCAGGGCATTTCAAATGTACAATCTTTTTTCTCTCTTTCTCTCTCTTTTTTTGGGGCTTTTTATGCCTTTATTATTGATAGGACAGTAGGCTGACAGGAAATGGGGAGAGAGAGATGGGGAGGTGACACGCAGCAAAGGCCGTCGGGATCGGGGCTCGAACCCACGACGCGCTGTCAGGCTACGTTGTAGCCTAGGTGCCCGGTGCCCGCTACGCCAGCAGTCCGGGCCTCAATATGACAACTTTAAGGAGGTATTTCTTCTCAGGTAAGTTTAGTAGTTGTTCAGGATCTCTCTTGCTGTGTGGTTGTTAAAAAGCAGCATTAAAATATACAAAAATAAGAGATACAAGGGTATGATAGCTGAGTTAAGAGTGCTAGCATCGCTTGTGTTTTCATCCCTCGTCGAGAAGCACACTATTACAATGGAATCAAAGGCCAACACCACCATTGACAGGTAAGCGCTGCGCAAGCATCAAAATGTGGTTAGTAGCACCAGGACACCAGTTTGTAGTTCTTTATACAGTAGCTACAAGCTAATTACAAGTGTCACTGAGTTTTTCAGCATATCCCTTCAGTCAGTACACATTCTGTAAAGCAGTCTCATAGAGTCCCTCGTCGTAGCCTAGCAATATTGTCATTCATTGCTAAATCTAAAATAGTACACATGGTCAAAATCTTTATAATTCTAGAATTATAAAGCACTGAAAGAACACTGAACATCCCCTGTCCATATGTGTAATCATCATATATGGGGGCTATGTGATGATCCCCATGGCTCCTACTGTACAGTAGGTACAGTACACAGTAAAATCCTTAGTGTTTGTGTAATTTAACTGTGAGAATTTTCAAATGTATCCCAATGGAGTCAGGGACTCAGTTAAATTGACCAAGCTGGTCAAGCTCTTTTGTCAGTTGCCATTATGTCATCATATATTTATTTATTTTCCCCAATAAACATTTTCGGAAATTGCGAAAATAGCACATCTACAAGTCCACAACATTGTGAGTTTTTTTTAACTTTAGGGCTCAAAGGAGTAGTTCACAAAAAAACAATTCTTATTTGCTATCAATGACTCACCCCATGAAGCCTTGAATTCATGGAGATCTTTTAGCTTTTGTTGCATTCCTAAGCCAATTATTTGATGACAGAGTCTCCTACTCTAGAGTCTCCTATTGACAGATGACCCGGTCATTTTGGGTGAACTACTCCTTTTACTCCTTAAGTGATTAATACAAAGGATTTTACTGTGTAGTGGTAGTAGTACTAGTACGACCTTTAACAAGTACCACAACAACAAACACGTCAACAAGCTCTCCAGTTACCACCTCTCTTCTCCTGTCCCCCAGTATCCATTCATCTGGATACACGTTACCGGTCCGGACCAAGTCAAAGGTCATCGGTGGTTGAGATAACAAGGGCCACGTAAAGTGTGTCTGCTAATTGCAGTGGGTATTCGAAACAATACTGTAATTGGGTCAAAATTTGCTAAAAAAAACATGAAGCAGGGCTTGTGCGCGTGAGTGTGTGTGTGTGTGTGTGTGTGTGTGTGTGTGTGTGTGTGTGTGTGTGTGTGTGTGTGTGTGTGTGTGTGTGTGTGTGTGTGTGTGTGTGTGTGTGTGTGTACAGAGGTGGACAAGGTACTACTGTAGAGTATTACTTTTACTCAGTCAAGAATATTAAGTATAATGTAGCTTATTAATATTGCAGTATATCGATCTCAAATCTAGCTCATATTAAGCTACGGTGTCTGCTGTGGTGGGTAAAATCCCAAATAACTGTTACATTGTAAAATGTAGGCAAGAAGGGTTCATTTTCTAATTAAAATGGAAATAATACAAAAACAAACTACTAGGAATAAAATATGTAAATCTGTAGAGTATTTGTGCATACTTTCCACCCCTGTGTGGTGTGTGTGTGTGTGTGTGTGTGTGTGTGTGTGTGTGTGTGTGTGTGTGTGTGTGTGTGTGTGTGTGTGTGTGTGTGTGTGTGTGTGTGTGTGTGTGTGTGTGTGTGTGTGTGTGCGTGTGTGTGTGTGTACAGAGATGGACATGGTACTACTGTTTTTACTATGTGGAGCGCCATTGCAATTTTGGGCCCCATAAAAAGACATGATACCGGGCCCCTCATAGCACATACTGACGCTGACATTAATACTGTGGGCCCCCATGTAGCCTCAGGCATCGTGAATCGTTGTAAATTATGACATAATTATGCACAGTTTGTGTACAGTGCTGCAGATGGAAAGAGAAGAGCAGTGCTTTACAATAAAATATAACAGGAGGAGATCTCGAACACAGATGCACACATATACTGTACACACTCATAAACACATACACACCAGTCCTCTGCCAGTGTAATGAAAGGGTAGAGGAACGCCAACATGACCGCAAATGTCAGTTTCTCGCCAGGCTGGCTGTCACAAGTTTATCTGGTATCTGTGGTTCCTGTTTTTCATCTCACAAGGTCACCCGCTGAGTTAAAATGTTAAATCTGCATCATTTTGCCGAAAGAGATGATGCAGAGACATTGAAAGTTCAAACGTCATTAGTTTTGTTGTTTGTTTGGTTATTGTTTTTGTTTTTTTGTCCATCACAGAAAAAGAAGCCTGTTGGCAGGATGGACCTTTCACTGGTCAACACCCAGTAAGAGTGTGAAAGGTTCACAGCTCTAGTCAAGCCTACTCTAACACTAGTCTTGCGTAGCCAGACGATGTTTTCTCTGCTTAGCCACTACATTGAATTTAAGATTTCCAAAGATTTATCATTAGGCTTAGATATCTGATCGTCTGACTACGCGAGAGTACAACTCCTCTCTTGCCTTCTCCTCAACACTCACTCTCCTCCCTTCTGTCTCTGGACGTGTTCCAGGAGAGAACGTGTGGGTGTGTTTGTGTGTGTCAGTGTCAGATGCGGCCGTTTCCGTGCGCGCTGCCCCTGCGACCGGGCGGGTGGGAGGTGTAGTGCAGCTCAGCTGCGGAGGAGGTGGTGGTGGACGAGGAGGAGGAGGTGAACCCGCAGGCCTCGCAGGCCAGAGCCAGCTGCCTGAGAGCGTCCAGGGAATCCATCTTAGCTCCTCGCAGCAAATCACACTGACCCTGCAGCGGTTAGAGGGAAGACAGGTGGGTGAGTGTGTGTGTGTGTGTGTGTGTGTGTGTGTGTGTGTGTGTGTGTTGTGTGTGTGTGTGTGTGTGTGTGTGTGTGTGTGGGTGGGTGGGTGGGTGGGTGGGTGGGTGGGTGCGTGCGTGCGTGCGTGCGTGCGTGCGTGCGCGCGCGCGCGTGCGTGTGTGTTCCTGTATTTTCTGTATGCTCTCCAGTACCTTCAGCACAGTGATGTTCCAGGTGAAGCTCTCCAGGGCTTTACACTGCTTGCGTCCTTTTAGGCCCTCCTTCTCCCCAAGACGAGGCAGCTCCTCATGGAAGTCCATGCCTGATGACCACAAATACACTCCCAGTTAGCAAGAGACCTGTGCTAATGAGGTCGAAGGGACTACAGCATGCACTTTATTTATGATACATCTGCTCCTTTGAAGGCTTTGTTGAAATAATGTAGATGTGCAAAACAAGGAAGGGTCATCATGGGTTCACTGCAATTGTTAAGGTTCATCCTTCGGGGAGCATGAATGTGCTCTTCAAGGTTCATGGTAATCAGCCCACTGGAGTTTGAGATCTCTTGTGTGCAAGTGGATCATTTTAGTCTAAGGGTGGCACTAGAGGAAAGACCATAGTACCACTGAAATCAGTAGAGTCCATCCTCCAGGGAGCATGAAGGTGCACAGCAAATTCCATTGTAATGCAGCTGGTCGTTTTTGAGATATTGTTTGGGACCAAAGTCATGGACGAACATACTGTACTGACTTACATTGCCATCCTTAGAGTTTCCATTCTTAGATCCCCACCGTTAGCAGGGATAAAGTGTCAACAGTGTGAGTTTTTATATGACTAAATGTAACTTGAATTTAGTGAAATGTTTGGATTTTGTGCACTGAGCCTAAATGGGGAGAATCAAAACTTCTTTCATGTAATATATAAAACCTAATATCAAGGCATGCATCCATCCATCCATCCCCTCTTCTCTCACCTTCTTTCTGCACTTGTGCAATCCTCTCCTGAACAGCATCCGCACTCTCTATCAGCTGCTTCTGGGCTGCGATCATCTGGAGTGACAGGCAGAAGGACAGACAAGATAGACAGGTGGACACAAGGAAGATTAGGGATGGAGACACATTCAGGTGGATGAAAGAATGTAGACAGAAAAATTGAACATTGTATAAGAGATAGAAAATCTTACTTTTCATAGTATGTATAATTCATTACCTTATGTGTCTTATAATAATATATGCCAGTTGCCATTTTACTGGGAATGTGATGAGAATGGAAATCAATTGACGGTTGACCAAGTAATTAAGTAAGTAAATGATTACAAGAGAACTGAAATAAATAGAATGGAGGGTGGAAGACAAGCTACAATCTTCTCTCTCCTCCCAGTAAAGACCAGCTTCAATCCTCTCATTGTTCCAGTAAGACCAGCTACAATCTTCTCATTCGTCCAGTAGAACCAGCTACAATCTTCTCATTCGTCCAGTAGAACCAGCTACAATCTTCTCATTCGTCCAGTAGAACCAGCTACAATCTTCTCATTCTTCCAGTAAAACCAGCTACAATCTTCTCATTCTTCCAGTAAAACCAGCTACAATCTTCTCATTCTTCCAGTAAAACCAGATACATAAATGTCTCCCCTCCCACTACTAGAGGGAGGAGGGATGAATGTGGGAGAATGTGGGATGACTAACCTGTGTGTGTGTCTGTGTGTGTGTGTGTGTGTGTGTGTGTGTGTGTGTGTGTGTGTGTGTGTGTGTGTGTGTGTGTGTGTGTGTGTGCTCGCGCGTGCGTGTGTGTGTGTGTGTCCAGAGAGTATGAAGGAGGTAACAGAACAACTGACCTGCTGGGGTAACGCTGAGTGATAAACCCTGCGCATACGCGCAAAAACACATCACAGGCACGGACAGACACATTATCACCACCCACATAAATTAACACTGAGTGATGGATGTAAAAGTGTGTGTGTGTGTGTGTGTGTGTGTGTGTGTGTGTGTGTGTGTGGGTGGGTGTGTGGGTGTGTGTGTAGGAGGCAGAGGACTGTGAGCAGGTGGTTGAGAGCAAGCCTGATTTCATGCAGTAAGAGTGGGAAGAAACACAGCTGGCACACAGCAGAGAACTGAGTTCTCTTGCAGTTCTCTATACTGTATAGCAGTATAATACATACAAAAATGTAGGCATCCTCCCTTGGGTTCCCATACTGACCGTGTCATAGGCGGTCAGTAGTTTGCGTGTGGGCTCTGTGAGGCTGACCAGGGGCTCCAGACTTGGGTAGCCATCTCTCAACACCATGCTGGCTCCCATGGTACCCTCGGGGCTCTGCAGCCGTGTGGACAGACTCTGGATGCACTGCTTCAGCTTGGCCACCGGGGGGAGCCCACACTGCTCTTTGAAAGCAACGGTGGCACTCTGGAAGAAAGAGAGATACAGGGGTAGTGATAAACGGAAAGGGAGTGAGAAAGGAAGAAGAGGAGACCTGGGTATCAGGTCTCGGGCTCAGATGGTCAGATGTGGTGTGTTAACGGAGGCAGAAGTAAAAAGGAAACGTGAGCGAATTTGAGCTCCAATCAAAAAAAAAAAAAAAAAAAAAAAGGGATTACGCACAGTATTTTAGCCTGATTTATACTTTGCGCATCGTGTCTCCAAGCTTGTTGATTGGCTATTTTCAGTGAGTAACTAAGTATAAATCATGCGTTACACTCCCCCCCCACCACCAGCAATTCTCATTGGCTCATGAATGAAACTGATGTTCTCACCTTCCACAGAGACCTTTAATGGCTGAGGGTAGTCGATAACAAGAGAACCTGTACGCTCAAATTAGATCAGAAATAGAAGAATCATATCTTGATGAAAAGCTACGATGACTCCAAAGACTGCTACAGGCTCTCAAATATGCCATGTAAATGAATGGTATGATAACTATTGATGGTCCAACGTCATCATTTTGTCAACCACCTCCCCGGTTCTTTAAACTACTGGGTTGCTTGCTGCAGAAACGTTTCTTCCAAGGTGTCTTCACGGCCATGATTAATGAATAACTTAACCACTTAAACCCTGCATACATCGTTGAACCGAGTCCCCCAGGGATCTATACTAGGCCTTCTCCTTTTTTCCCTCGACACCAACTCTTCAGAATAGGGACGCTATGTGCTTGAACAGGTGGGCAATGTTTGTCTGATGTACTGGTTCTTCTGGCTGTAACGCGAAACTAAATCAGTTGAGGAACTTGTTGATCTTAGCTGTTGTTCTGGCACTGACATTTAAGCAGAAAAATCCCCAGTGTTAATTTAACCCCAAGAGTGTTTTTACACTCTCGAGTATTGGAGGCTATTTGTCACCTGGCAGAGTCCCAAATGGACCGGTGATGATTACAAATTGTGTGTGTGTGTGTGTGTGTGTGTGTGTGTGTGTGTGTGTGTGTGTGTGTGTGTGTGTGTGTGTGTGTGTGTGTGTGTGTGTGTGTGTGTGTGTGTGTGTGTGTGTGTGTGTGTGTGTGTGTGTGTGTGTGTGTGTGTGTGTGTGTGTGTGTCCATGCCAGACATGATGAATAATAAGGGACTGCATGTGGCAGATGAGACCACAGCTGGACACATGGCAGAGAAGCAGACGATGGCCAGACAGAAGGAGAGAGAGAGAGAGAGAGAAGGAGAGCTAGTTGACAACTTGACATCAGAGAGAAAGGACAGTGAGATTGAAGCAGGGACATTGAAGAGATGTTTGTGAGCGACTGTTTGTGCGTGTGTGCAGTGTGTGTGTGAGAAACTGAGTGAAATTGTGTGTATACAGAGATAAGCTGGCCCTTGCTCTGCCCAGGTTCACTCTCTCTCTTTGTTGGTATTTATAGATGCTGTATAATCCTCCCCTTCTACTCTCATCTTTTCTCTCTCTCTCTCTTTCTCTCTCTCTTTCCCCCTCTCTCTCTCTCTCTCTCTCTGAGAAGTTGCAGGTAGTCTGATTTCAGCATAGTCATGCAATCTAGATTCTGACCAGACGTCTTGTCAACAGCCTAAAAATACAGCAGCCTCCTGACACCAAACCCAGCAAAGACACTGTGTACCCATTTTGTTGGACGCTATGGAATTGTCTATAATAAGAATTAGATTGAATATCAAGAATGATATCGCATAGTTTCAGTTTCATCATATTTCACTCCATTGTTCTCTTGCACTGGAAATATAGTCTTAGAAAATATTTTATGAGGGGAATCCCGTATTTGGCAAGAGCATTTATTTAAATGTAGTTTACTGCCGTTGTGATAACTATACGAATCTGAACAATGTTTGGATGATGAGGTTCAAATAACCCCCAGCACTTACAGGTACGGTACAGTATGTATCCTTTAAGGTTTAGCCCCCATCTCATGGAGAGATATGTGACCTTTATGCTGTTGTTAGACCAGGGGTTGAAAACCTTTTGTAGCTCAAGATTATGAATTGTTTAAAAATAGTGACACATTGTGAGCTTGTAGATTGGGGGGGGGAGAAGACATATGTGGAATGTAGTTGTTGTTGAAAATATAAAAAAAGAAAATTGTAAAAAGGTTAAAAAACAAACAAATCAAAGGCCAATATACCCATTATAACACCCCAAATGGGTCACAACACTTAAAAGCTCACCTGAGCTTCTTCCCGCACGTCGGCAGCCTCCTTCAGCGGACTGCTGGCCATCTTGAAGGTCTCGTCCACCACCTTGATGCCTGTGTGCCTCAGCGTGACGTACTCCCTCCCACGCCTCCCCACCCTCCTGACCGACAGCCCCCGCCGCTGGGCTTTTCCCCCGCCTCGGCGGTTGGTGACCGCCACGTGGACAAACAGGCTGGCGTGGGGTAAGGGGTCCCCCGCCAGGTCCAGCAGGGGCACGTTGCGGTAGCCGGGCTGAAGGCACTCGAAGGCCACGCTGTACTGGCCGATGAAGTCATCGCCGATGTAGTCGTCGTCCAATACCACAAAGCGCAGCAGGGCCAGCTCCGGCATGTTCACCTGGAGACAGTGAGAACAGACTAATAAATATCCAAACTCTCCAAAATCAGTGCTGCCAGCCCCCTGACTCCTAAATTAATACATGGAAACCACTATCGTGCTAAATAATTATGATCAGAATCAGAATCTGTTTGACTTGGTGCATTACTCTCACATAGAACGATAGTGATCCAGAGTGTTGAGGAAAACAGAAAAATCAATACTGCAGATGAGAGGAAAAAAGTATAAAATATAATAGTATGGTAATAAGTATATGTGTATATTTAACTTTAAATTAATTAATTATACAATAGGTGAAAATTTTTAAAAATGTTCTAAATCTTAAACAAATAAATTGGCCAAAATAGCAGATCTACATGCTCACAGATCGGCTATTTTCAAAGATTATCTGCGACATAATCAGAGGGTATAAAAAAATCCTCATATTTGAACCAACACTTCAATGTACGCTTCTAATGTATACAGCATGGCTTCAGATTGTCAAAACAAACACAACAAACCACTTTCGTGGTTAATTCTCCTAAAACCAGGCATCTTTTATTTACATCTCAAGACAATGGGCCTTGGACTGCATCGACTCAATGAAATAGTTGTTTAATTATACCAACTTTTAATATTTAATGGTTGTCACCTGAGAGGACAGAGGAAGTGCGGACCTAAGTAAGCTCAGACAGCGTGTAAATGTGTCGCACTGCATTATTAATACGCTGTGGATTCAGAGTCATAAGTCATCCACTAGTCTCTCTCCCTCTCTGGGAATCAAGGCACTGGGCACAGTAAAGATGCACTTCATTAGCTGTTTATGTGGTGGGAGACGGTCAATTAATCATGGCACTTGGCCACGCCGTTCAAGAGGAATATTTCCTGTTATTAAAGGATAATTTATAAACACATTCAGGGTCACCTCTGGCTAAATGCATTGGGAGCATTGGAAACCTATTGCACTGGAGAGTGGACACGCTGGTTGAAATATTAAACTGGTCCTCACAGCTTCTGGAATAGCTGCTAAACCAGAAAGAAAGAAAAAAAGCAGGAACGATAGCACACACAGAGAGAGAGAGAGAGAGAGAGAGAGAGAGAGAGAGAGAGAGAGAGAGAGACTAAGTATCCAAAGTTAATTTCTGAGCCACTCTTTTAGAGTTAAATGGACACGATCAACTTAACAACGTATTCATTTGGAGGAGAGAACCAATTGACAGAAATATATTACCAGCTCAAACATCTTTCTATCTGGCTCTCCTCCTCTGCACATAA
This sequence comes from Gymnoscopelus braueri, assembly GCF_963280865.1. Lineage (NCBI taxonomy): Eukaryota > Metazoa > Chordata > Actinopteri > Myctophiformes > Myctophidae > Gymnoscopelus > Gymnoscopelus braueri. The sequence continues at coordinate 27,183,518 of NC_137618.1, forward strand.
TGTAGACACAGAGACACAGAGACACACACACACACACACACACACACACACACACACACACACACACACACACACACACACACACACACACACACACACACACACACACACACACACACACACACACACACACACACACACACACACACACACACACACACACACACACAGAGAATAGTGTGATGGATTTGTGTGCAGTGTTTATGGAAAAGAAAGCAATGGCAGGACAGAGAGTGGGGAAGGCTGACTATCTATCACGTCCTGCAAAGAATACGTATACACCTGCCCCGGGACAGAGCTGTGTGTGTGTGTGTGTGTGTGTGTGTGTGTGTGTGTGTGTGTGTGTGTGTGTGTGTGTGTGTGTGTGTGTGTGTGTGTGTGTGTGTGTGTGTGTGTGTGTGTGTGTGTAGAACTGCATGCTATAATGAAGCAATATGAGTTTGAGGTCTTGAGGCTCCAAGTGGCAGGAAGGAAAACAAACCAGCAACAGACTTTGACTCCCTGAGGTCGAGTGGCTGTTTACGTACATCCACGCACGTGCGTGGCGTGCGTGTTGTTTCACATCTGCTTAATCTTGCTAGCCTATTTTAGACCTTTTGAAGGATGACAATACAGCAGTGCTTATCTGTCTGTCTGTCTGTCTGTCTGTCTGTCTGTCTGTCTGTGTCTGTCTGTTGGTATTTAACCTCCTCTCTTTCTCTCACCCTCTCTTTTTCCATAGCTCTCCAGCTTCTTCCATGTGAAGAACAGGGTTAAACATAGGGGTACGGATTGAGATTTCCTTGCAACTGTGCATGTAAACATTTAGCCAAATGGACCCTCTAGGGCCTACTCTTAAATAAATAGATGATTTTACTGTGTGTTTCAGATTTTTTTATAAGGTTCATATAAGGAAATTGCTTTAGCACATGTTGCCGCTTCAGTGGCGGGGCTACATTAAGCGATAAACGCAGGATTTTGGACAAAGTACCTGGACATAGAAGATTCTGTACAGCATGTGATTAGACAAGAGAGGTACAATAAGTACTAAGCATCAATCTGTAAGATAGCAGCAGATATGGTGAAGTGTACGTGTCATGCACCAGCCTACTCGGGGACCACGCAAGTCAGGAATGATGTACATCAGGAATGATACAAGTTGGGAATGCATGCCCCACCCAGGTATGCAATACCTGTACTGAGTATCCAGTGCGGTACCTGCGGGCACCGGCCTACCCGGGAACGATGCAGGTTGGGAATGATGCAAGTTGTGAATGCATGCCCCACCCATTTATGCCACACCCACTGTACTTGTCGTCAGAGTACCCGTTGCACCCGTTGTCGGAGTACCCAGTGCGGTACCCACTACCATACAACTGTCGTCCACATTAAAGATACAGTAGACTAGACCGTGCCTGTTGGGCACCGGCCTAGTCGGGAATGATGCAAGTCGGGAACAATGCAATTTGGGAATGCATGCCCCACCCGATTATGCAGTACCCATTCTCAGAGTACCCGCTGATCCTCTCTCTCGGTCTAGCTTCTGACAGAGCCACGCGACAAAAGTGAAACACAAAGACACAAGGAGTGAGTGAATAAAGTCTTGGGGTGGCGGCGGGGGGATTGGGGGGAGCTGGTAGTAATGGATGCAGAAGCAGGGAGCATGTCAAACTGAGCAAAGTAAGTTCAGGCTGCCCCTCGAGTGCTGAGCTGTGCTAATATGAAGAAATGTGTGTCTGTTTGTGCTTGTGTGCGCGTGTGCGCGACTGCGTGCGTGTGTGAGTGCGCATGTGCGTGCGTGACTGCGTGCGTGCGTGCGTGAGTGCGCGTGTGTGTGTGTGTGCGTGCGTGTGTCATAGTGAGAGCCGTGCATTTCCATTAAGCTGTGAGAGAGGACTGAGCACAGAGGAGAGTGTTTGGGGTTTCATGCATCGAGAAGCCAGACAGACATCTCCAGCAATCTCTCTTTCTCTTTCTTTCTTTCTCTCTCACTCCTCTCTCCATCTGGTTTTGTATTTCATTTGACAAAGGCCAAGACCGAGATAGAATGACGGTTTTGACATGTTATTTCGAGCTGAACACACTTCTTCTGAACAACACTGCAGACAAGGCGAGGGTGCCGTGGCTCAGACAGAACGCCTGCCATTGGACTTCAAGCAGAAACCTAATATAAGAGCTGTAATGCTTCATTAATACTCCGTCATAAGATGGTGTCGCACAGCGAAAATAGCAGATCTACAAGCGCACAATGCGTCACACACAGCAAAGTATAAATCAGGCTTAAGTGTAAGTGTCTAGACAGACATGCAGCAGCGGTTTTCAGCAGTGCTAACAGAGATAATTACAGTTCAACATTGTACTGTAAGTGTGTGTATGTGATGGCGTGGCTATCCGGTGTCTGAGCTTGGCTGAGTGTCCTGGACCTGGAAGCCAGTGATTAAGACATATAAGATCACCGATACACACACTTAACCAAACATCATGGCTAGCCGTGTGTGTGTGTGTGTGTGTGTGTGTGTGTGTGTGTGTGTGTGTGTGTGTGTGTGTGTGTGTGTGTGTGTGTGTGTGTGTGTGTGTTTGTGTTCATGCGCGTACATGCAGGCATACAGTGCAAGTGTGTGTGTGTGTGTGTGTGTGTGTGTGTGTGTGTGTGTGTGTGTGTGTGTGTGTGTGTGTGTGTGTGTGTGTGTGTGTGTGTGTGTGTGTGTGTGTGTGTGTGTGTGTGTGTGGTGTTGGATGGGGGGGTCATGCCATACTGTCGTCCAGTCCACTTCTAGTCTGTAGGTTGCAGGTCCCACAGCTAATGAGACAAGCAGACCTGCACCCCTCCCTTCTCCTCTCCTCTCCTCTCCTCTCCTCTCCTCTCCTCTCCTCTCCTCTCCTCTCCTCTCCTCTCCCCTCCCCCCTCTGGTTCCTTTCCTCTCTTAAACCTCTGGTCATGCATTCCTCCTTGCCTCAAATTTCTGTTGATATAATTGTTGCTGTGTAAACAGGTTACCTGAAAAAAGCAGGTATTATTGACTTGACTGTAATTACATCTAGAACTATCTCCAAAAGTACAGAAGTGTATAGATGGGTTTGGTGTGACTGTGACACCGTTTACTGTATTTAGTTTCATCAGCAGTTTAATATTGCAGACGGACAGTTTATGTCAGCATAGAAGAAAACAATGCACACTGTTTTCAAGTTCAAGCTCATTAACCTCCCTCTTGACAAAGGACCACCATAGCACATTATGAAAATGAAAATGTGGGGCGCCGATAGCCGAGTAGTTAACTACTCATTCACTGCCAAGGACGACTATGACGACTTTTTTGTCCAAACGCCCACACTGCCAAGGACGCCTGTGAATGAACCAAGCACCACCGAAGAAGAGTACACGGAGGTCACAGAGAATATTCCATGATTTTTCAAAGGTACAGTAAAATCGCTCGTTTTTGCTGGCAAGGGGACGGTAGACAATGTTTATTTATTTATTTATTCTGGCATTGAAAGAGGTGTGTACCACTCAGGCTCTGATGCCTGACAATGAATCCCGGGTTCCTTACCGACCACTTACATGTCACTCCACAACTCTCTCTCTCCCCGTTTCCTGTCTCTCTACACGACTGTTTCCCAAACACTGGGTCGGGACCCATTTGTGGGTCGCTGACCGATTTTTATGGGTCACGAGTAAATATACCTTTTTACATTTCCTACAAAAAAAAGTTTATTTTTTTTCTTCAAAAAGTTTCAAAAAAAATGTCATATTTTTCATAAATTAAAAACGAATTCAAAACATTTTCAAAACAATTTCATAAAATAAAATATCAAAGAAATTCCATGAATTAGAAAAAAACTTTAAGAAGTAGTGAAAATAGCACATCTACAAGCTCACAACGCGTCTCAATGTAGATCTGCTATTTTCACAAGTTTGGGACCCGAGGAGACATCAAATTCCTCTTTTGGGTCTCGAGCTAAAAGGTTTGGGAACCACTGCTCTACACTGTGAACTATCAATAAAGGCCAGAGAAGCCTGACAAAATAACTGAAAAGGAAATGAGATTTACGGTTTTGTTTCACACCCACAAAGAAGTCTTTTGTCTTCATTGAGGACTTGTGCCAACTCTAAGCTGCACACATGCAGACATTTGACATGACCTACAGTCAGAGGACACGCCGTGTTGGTCGTGACAGCTTGTCATTACGGCTCAGCTTCACTAATACAAAACGGTTCGCTAGTAGCAAGGAAAGCAGGTTCCACCTCACTGCAGTCAACTGATACAGCGTATGTATGCGTAATCAGCATATTCATGAGAGCTTGAAGATCGATGGCCTTAATTGAGTCCAATCAGAAGCAATATTGTTACTAAATCGATACCCATTAGAGAAGAAGACCCAAATGAATAACAGAGCAGGAGTGACTGACGAACAGGAGACTATAAACAGGTTGCAGAGGTGAATGGGTTTAATTTCAATCAGAGTGTATATCCCTCCTCCCATTCTCCATCAGTTTCCCTCACTCATCATGATGAGTCTCTCCCTCGCTTATTCAATTTAGTCGGTGAGAAGTATTATTCGGTTTTGGTTCATCAATACAGCCTTGTAACAACAACAACAAAGAAATAATACAGAATAAGAGTAATAATAAACAATGACATAGAATAATCAATAATAGCAGCAATAGTATGAAGAAATAAATACATTGGTTATACCTGTACATTGGTACATTGCTGTGTGCTTGGTTCCGACTTCTAATTGTAACCTTATATTTGTGTGCACTGTGCGGTATGTGTGTATACATATCTATTTACTATGTGTCTCTGTGTATGTACATTGTGTGCATATGTTTTGATACCGTTCTAAAATAGCAATAGGGTGTTCCTCTGCATGTGCTATGTCCTCCAGGTGAGGCTCCTCACTGGCATGCGAAAAGAAGCTGCAGGCAATTCCATGTGTATGGGAGGAGGCATGTGGTTTCAATACCAGGCCAACCAGTAGGGGTCAGCAGTGACAAGATTACACAAGTGTGTGGGGAAATCAGGGAATTTATAATGACTAAATTGGGAGAAAGGCGGTGAAAAGTTTGAACACTCCTGTCCTGGTGTGTACTAGAATACTTGAAGACTCAAGTCATTGCCAAACGAAAATACGTAAATTTGGCAATCATGAACAAATAATACATTATTCTATCCCATTGAAAATGTGGTAGAATTCACAGCTGAGGAGACACTGGAGTTTATTTTGGCACAAATGAACAAGAACACAGAGTGGAAAACAGTGACCTTTGCCGGTTCAAAGAATGGCCACATACCAAGGAGAGCAGCTTGTCAGAAGCACCTGCTCCCTCCTTACACTGTTGGGGAACCTATTTATTGATCAAATGCACTTTTCTCATTGTCTCTATGAATAAATAAGATTATGAGTTTGACCTTGTTATCCTTGTTAATCTTGGAACAAAAACGACAAATTCCATTTAGTTTTCAATAAATAATCTTTCTGTACACCAAAGACCCTACCTGAAATTCAAAGGTCTCGTCAAATAGCGGGTCATCCTGGTTCTGTGCAGCTGTGCGGGTTCGCTGCTCGGCACAGTCGGACGGCACTCCGTGTAGCTCCAGAACCACGTAGGGGTCGATGACCTCTCCCTTTGCTCCGGCTCCCTGAGGTTTGGGTAGGTTGTGGGCACTGATGACCTGCACAGTAGAATGCAGAGCAAATTGGAAATGTACATTTAAACCAAGCAAGTTGTGAAAACGCACATTTATGGAACTCATCATAACAGCATCATAACGTGATCTTAAGCCCAGTCCACACCACACCAATGTTTCGCGGTAAATCCTCTCTCTCACACACAGTCTGTGAGTTATGAGATTACTATGACGCGACAAAGTACATACTGTACGGCTTAAGTGGTTAAGATGCTTCTAAAGCTTTTAGACTGTAGTATTGGGGGACAACAATTAAATTGAAACGCTGAAAATACACAGGAATGCAAAACAGTAGACACAATGTATATGTACATACCTTAACGCGTAGGGTTTGAGGCGGTACACCTGGCACACAGCCCAGTGTGTTGGCGCTAAAATATGACACCTCCTCCCTCATCACGGCTGGGCGGAGCACGTAACCACAGCCTCCGTTCTGGGTGAAGCGAGCCCTGTGGAGGTCCAGCATGGCCCCGGGGGTCTGCTGGTTCAAGGCCACCAGTTGGACCCCTCCCTTCCAGTACCCTAGGGGGTTGGGGTTGCTGGAGTCCAGTCGGACCGAGCTGGGACGCACGCGGGTCAGGGTGCGCTTGGTGAACACGACCAGCTCCTCTGGGCTCTCGGCGGTCAGCCTCCCGGCTTCCCCTTCGCCGAGGGAGCACAGCGTCCAATAGGGCGGCTCGGGAGGCATGGGCGTGCCGGGAGAGGCGGGGCTGCTGGGCGGAGACTGCTGCTGGGCCTGTTTCTGGCTCGCTCTCTGGGCGTAGAAGCCGCGGCTGCCCGTGCGGGCGATGCCCACCAGGTCCGACAGCTCCCGGCGGAGGCGGAGCCTCCTGGGCTGAGGTGGCGGCGGCACCACTAGGACCACGCCCAGTTCCTCCTCACCGGGAATGGTCATTCGCCGCCCTGCCAGGGGCCCTCCCCCTCCGATCTCCTCATCCTCCTCAGACACCTCCCCTTCAGAGCCAGCCTCCTCCGCGAGGAGCTTCTTCCCTACCAGGACGATGCGTCCCTTCAGCTGCTCAGGGGAGGGGAGGGTCGTGGCCCGCCCCCCCAGGCTGACGGGGAAGGCCTCCGGGGTGTAGAGACGAGTGCCCAGCACCTTCTTCAGGTGCTGTGCCAGTGTGCGCTGCTGGCCTGGGGAGCACCGCTGGCACAGGTACAACAGCAGAGGATACGGGGAGGTCAGAAAGGCATATTTATTCACCACCTCCAGAGCAGAGCGGATAGTGACAGGACCATGGTGGTGGTGATGGTGGTGGTGATGGTGGTGGTGGCGGGTAGCTTCGGGGCCGTGGTCTACCCCCAGGAGAGGCTCCCCTTCTGGGCCGTCGGTCACTCCCAGCTCCAGGCATCGGCAGCCGGCCTGCAGGGCTTTGGTCAGCCCCCCCAGGTCTGCCTTCCCATGTACCTGGTCGTCAATCAGATAGGAACGATACGAGGCACTGAGGGAAGAATCAACAGCATTCAGTTATACAGACTCATGCATAGCACAAATAACTGAACAGTGACTTTAACAATGAATGGAAGAAGACTTTTATTTCTCAGGGAAAGTGCAACTAAATTAGATATTGTTATATGTAAAAAATAAATCGCTTACTATACTAGCCAAAGCTAAAATGTGAAATGCTAAACTGACCTGATGTAGTAGTGGGACAGGGGCATGTTCATGACCTGGCACACTCCGAGGTGCTCTGGATCAAGCAGCTGGCACTCGGCCGACTGCAGGTACCGGGCGAAGCCGTCAAGACCCAGCAGCCCCCTCTCCTTGCCCTGGGCAGAGGGCTCGTATCGCCGCAGCAGCTCCAGGCAGCCCTCGGTGGTGGCCAGGGACAGCCCCTGCTCCGTCTCCAGGAAGAGGCGCAGGTCCTGGGGGTCCAGGCATTCGCGGTCCTTGGACAGCTGCACCAGCAGGAAGTAGACGTCTGGCCGTGTGCACAGCTCACAAAAGGCCTCCTGGAACTCTTCGCGCGTCACATGAGACGTCAGCTTCTCCTTGCTCCGCTGGATCTCCTTGAAGCGCAGACGCACCTGACCGGGGTATTTCAGGAGGGAGGGTGAACGAGGGCATTGAGGATGAGAGAAGGGAGGGAGAGAGAGACGTCAATCTAATGTCCTCAACAGTTGCAGTGTCCTCGCATGTAATTGCCCTTTCACACAGAATGTGGGTTTCTCTGTGCTCACCGCTTTGTACAGCACACTGTTCAGGGAAGTCACAGAGGACAGGGCAAATAGGTTTTCAAAACTTTCAAAACTGAAAATTATACCTCTGTACCTCATTACCTTAATTAGGAAACTTTAATAGGTCTGTAGAACTATTTAGGGGCAAACATAACAAACCTAAGCTATGTTTATCATACACTACACATATTACCTACCTACAATAAGCCACAGTACATGACTGTTAAAACAGACCTACATATTGGGTGGAAACATGTTTCCAACATAGGGTTTTCCTCCCGAGGTCTCAGTATGAACGCAAACTTGTGTCAAATAATTTGGAGTGTCATTAATTCTCAATGAAACACGTAAATTTCATTCGTTTTAATGTCAGCTTGTTTTAGAAAGCATCATACAGTAAGACATGGAAATCCTATAATCCTTTAATCCTACCCTCACTCTCTCACTCTTTCATCTCTCATCATGTCTTACCTATCCTTCTCTTTGTAATTGTTTTCTATGCACTCTACTAATTGTTTTCTAGGCACTCTACTAATTGTTTTCCAAGCACTCTACAAATTGTTTTCTTTGCACTCCACAATATGTGACCATTTACCCTGTCGTTTGTTGACTACGGTTCATGCCATTTACTCTGATCTTGTACTTGTATGTAATTCTGGGTAAGAGCGTCTGCTAAATGCCTAAATTGTTAAATTGAAAATTGTCTCGTTCTACCCCCGGGCCCGATCGCTGTGTGTGTGTGTGTGTGTGTGTGTGTGTGTGTGTGTGTGTGTGTGTGTGTGTGTGTGTGTGTGTGTGTGTGTGTGTTCTTTGCCCCCCACCCCAAAGGGGGCCCCGGAGCCCAATTTGGGATCCACTGCCTTACTGCATTGACAATACCCCTCCACAGAGTGGCTTACTTGTCTCTCAAACAACTATGGCACCCTGTTTCAGGACCAAAACATCCATCCCCCTAACACTGACACCACCACCACCACAACCAATACGGCCCTCACCTTCGGCTCCTTGATGCCTGGACAGAGCTTACAGATGGTGGCCACAGCCACGTCCTCCCTCACGATGCCATATCCATCTTCGTCCACCTGGGCGAACTCGGAGGCCAGCCACTCGCTCCTCATCTTGCTGCCCACGCTGCCCTCCCCCGCCAGGCCGCCCGCTTCGTTGAATCCTCCTCCGCTGATGACCGAGGGGTGTGACACCAGGTAGCGCAGACCGGTCACCCAGATGTTGGCTACGTCTGCTGACAACGCCACCAGATCCAGAGACTGGAGGGTTAAGGGGAGGGGATGGATGGATGGAACGACGGATGAGTGTATGAAACTACAGGTACATTGACATTTCTGGTATTCAGCTAAATGCTTTACCATCAGAACATAAATGAAGCTTAGATATCACCATTCTCAAGTTACTTGAGAATGGCTAAAAGTATCAATACAGCAGCGTAGAGATACGCTAGTAAACACATACAAGTAAAAGTCCGGTAATCAAAATTTACTTGAGTAAAAGTAGAAAAGTATTTGCATCAAAATATACTTAAAGTACCAAAAGAAAAAGTACTCATTATGCAGAATGTCCCATTTCACAAGTTCAACATGTATAAAATCTTTTGAAAATAGCAGATCTACAAGCTCACAATGCGTCGCGATTGTGAGCTTGTAGCTTGCATGTTTAGTAATAATAATCTAAATCTGCAAAGTAACTAAAGCTGTCAAATAATTGTAGTGGAGTAAAAGTACAATATTTTGCCTCTGAGATCTAATGGAGTAGAAGTAAAAGTGTTGAAAATGGGGAATACTAAAGTAAAGTAAAAATTCCTCAAAAGTGTACTTAAGTACAGTACTTGAGTAAATGCACTTAGTTACTTTACACCACTGCTGGCCGGATTGTCATGAAAACTGGGAATGATCAGTAAGCTGCTCCGGAAAGATGATTAGCTTTTGGGTCAGAAATGTCAAAGGTCATAATGAAGGGCAATGGCAAACACATGTTGTGTGTGATTGTCTACATCAGTGGTTCTCAACCTTTTTCACGTCAGGGACCCCCAAATTTGATATATATATGGCCGCGGACCCCGAACTGAAAAGGTTGTGTGCCATGGACCCCCAGAAAACATTATTATTATTTTTTTCCAAAAATGTTCAAAAATAGCAGATGTACAAGCTCGCAATGCGGCACTGCGAGCTTGTACATCTGCTATTTTTAAATAGCCACGGTAACACATTTTGCTGGGGGACCCCCTGGAATCCCTCCAAGAACCACTGGTCTACATAGTACCTGGTAATCATCTCCGTGAAGGATGGAGAAGGCCGCCTCCTCAGCCAGGTGTTCAGATAGCACCCCGTTGTGGAGGAAGGTCTCCGTGCTCTTGCCGGTGCGGACCTCCCGTATGCCGGTGATGTCCAGCCGAGCGCGGTCCCCGTCTTTCTTGGACGGCTCCCAGCGCAGGCAGCTCAGGTCGGGGTCCAAGGTGTAGAAGCGGCAGTAGACCCTGGAGTTGGGCCGAACCTTTTTCAGCTCGCATCCGCCCTGCATGAAAGCCAGGCAGTCGGCTGCACTGCTCACCTGTACCAGGGGTAAGAAAATATACAAGGATGAGGCATCTTTCAATGTTATGCACAGTTTCAGTGGTGTAAACAAAGTCACATTTACATTTACTCAAGTAATGTACTTATAGTACAATTTTGAGGTACTTTTACTTTACTGGAGTATTTTCAATTGTCTATACTTTTACTTCTACTCCACTACATCTCAGAGGCAAATATTGTACTTTTACTCCAGTACAATTATTTGAAAACTTTAGTTACTAGCTACTTTGCAGATATAAATTATTACAAAACATACATTAACCACTTTACCACTTTTATACCTAGGCTATTTGAAAATAGCCGCTCTACAAGCTCACAACGCGTCGCACCGCAACGCGTTGTGAGCTTGTAGATCTGCTATTTTCAAACATTTTAGTACTTTTACTTTTGGGACTTTAAGTACATTTTGATACCAATACTTTTGTACTTTTACTCAAGTAAATGTTGAATTCCGGACTTTTACTTGTAACAGAGAACTTCTACATTGCAGTATTGATGCTTTTGCTTAAGTAAAACATTTGAGTTTCCACCACAGCTCAGTTTCAGCAAAGCAGAAAACTAAGGATTTTCTTTTTTCTTTTTTTTGTCAAGGTGTCCGACTGTCAGTACAGTACAGTACCTTCTTTTCAGATGGTATACTGCTGAAGGACACCGTCTTCTTCCTCCCACTGCCCACCTTTAGTACCGAAGGATCCTGTGAAATTGAAAGATAGAGTTGACGTCAGACCAGGAGTTCTTTTTTTTAAATTAACAAATACTGTGGAAAGAGGGTTAGTCAAAATTTTAACAGGACAAAAAAATGCTAATTCATTTGGTGTTCTGTAACTGCAGCATGGAGAAAAGCCAACACAGGTGTCTAATAACTGGAAGGGAATCATTTACATAGCATACAAAACTCTGTTTTAGAAGCCGGGTTGAACTTGTAAAAAAAATAGAGGGGGACATTTTATTAAGCATTTTCACAATTTAAATTGATAAAAATAAAATGTTATAAAACATACTGCATCCCCACCGATGCTAAAAATGAATGTCCAGAGGGGATATCAAAAGCAGAGGCATGGATTCCAACCATTCCCCCCAGCAAACTGAACCCTGCTTAAAACAATACCGTTTCTACATAATAAAGTGAAGGTTCTTCAACCTGATAGGAGCATGCCTGGCTTCAGACATATCGGATGACAAAATTGTTGTCAATATTATCCTTGAAACCATGAGTTATTTTTGTATCCTCATCTCCAAACCTGCCAGACAGTGGAAATAACTGGCTTTCACCCAATTATTGTTTTAATTTGTGCCCCTCTTCAAAACCTTGGCTGAAACATTGAACCTGCCACTTCATTTCCTCTTGGTAATTTAGCACCAGTCATAGCACTGCCTAGTGTCAAGGATATTTGAATATAAACATTTAAAATGAACTAATGGGATAAAATGTTCTTCTGCTTGACCCCACCCTGCTTCTATGAGACAAGCTGGCACCTATGCAACATTTAAATTCTTTTGTTTTGTCATCAATGCTTGTTGACTAAATTAACATCTCTATGTGAAAACTGTCTGTGTTTAGGTGTTGAGGGGGTGTGTCTGAAACAGGCCTATTTAACCAGAGGTAGAATATGACCTCAGTGAGCAAAACTGGATTTCCATTGCATGATGCTGTTGTGTAAAGTTTTTCTCCTTTTACTCGAGTAAAATCTCTCATACTTGGAATTCTGAATTCTTGTCTGTCTCATCATTATTGTGTTATGAGTGCTCCAAACAGATTCTGCTTTCACATTTGGAAGTCCTACGCCGACGATTTTTGGACTGGGTTTGCTGCTGTCGGTGTTTGGCAGTACAGTGGAGGGGAATCCTTTGCTTTGGAGGCCCAACCAGTCTTTCGCTGTTCAGCCAATCACCGCAGTAAGTGTCTTGTTAGTGGGGAATCTGTTTGGGTGTACTAGTGGGAGACATTGTTTCAGTTTTGAAGTATTAGTGATGAATTGTGATCACCATAGGCTTTTTGATGGTCTATATGTAGGGAGACTGAAAAGTCTCGCCTTCATGCGCATGACACAGATTAGAGGGACTTTGCTTGATTTTTTTAATACATAGGATACAATATATGGAAGAATGGAGGCTGTGGACGTGTTTTAATCTTTTAAATTTGTATTCTTGGTGGAATGTTTTTTAGTGTTGCCGATTAACGTCAGTCGAGGAAACGCAGTGGTCATAAGCCGACACACTCAAACCGTTAGGAGGTCATGTTTAGTAAGGTTGTGTAAATGCGTTCAGTGACTCTTTTAGTTTTTGCATGTATTTGTATAGAAGTTATTCAATCAATCAATCAAACGGTCGCCGGCTGTCTGTTCAGGGGGACTTTTGTCCGGCCTGAGGGATCCTGTTGTACAGATATACAACAAAGCTAGCACAGAATGAATGGTTTGAGTGTGTGTGTGTGTGTGCGAGTGTTGTTTATTGTAATGTTGTGTGTACAAGACAACACAATTATCTTTTGATCAAGGTTAAGGTTCCGCATCTGTAAGTACATGGATTTTTTTAAAGGCCTGTCGGGACGGACCGAGGCCTCGAGAAAACCGCTATTCTGCTGTCTTGAGAAAGAGGGATACTGAGTAGCTTAAAATGCAATGCCAGCGAGAGAGGAGTGAGTATCGAATCCTTTTGTTATGGTAGCTTGTTAAATAGTTAACAGGAGATAGATAAATCATTTTAGATAGATATGAAAATTAAATATTATATAATAATAATAATAATAATAATAGGTAGGAATAATAGGTAGGAATTTCTAGATGAAAAGAGTTTTAGTGTCTCAGCTTCTTTCCTTCGCAGTAGGTGGTCGACACTTGGAATTCCATTATTTTTAGGGATGAGTGATTGAGAATGTGAATATATCTTAATGTAGACAGTGTGTGATGTTTTCTCCTGTGTGTTGATGGGGGCTCTTCATCCGCTGTGGGGTCAGGGTCTGGGTTGAGGATTTCTGCTCCATTGGGACGCCATGCAACAGAAATCCGACAATACCAGTATGAATTTATTTTCTGAGTTTTGGGCTTGTGGGAAAGTTACTCTCGATAATGTTGTTTCCTTCCCAATTTCTTTTAGGATCGGTGTCGTTCTATGGGAGGCTAACATAATGTTTTGATGTGATTTCATGTTGTTGTATAAGTGTGTTTTATCCCACGTGTATTTTGTGACTAATAGCACGACTAACAAACTAATTGATAACTGACCTATTGAGACGTGCGTCGTCGAATGTATTACTTTAAATTTTTCTGGTAGCCGGGAACACTGGATTGTCCAATAATCCGAAACACGGGGGGTAATGTATGGTGTTTATTCTGAATTTGATTGTTTCAATTGTTGATTTTGATCTGAAGTATCCTGGTGCTTTTCCTACTGAATAATTGAGCATAAGGGCTGTGTAAACATATGACATGGTTTCTGTGTGTGCTTAGATTTGTATTGAATGATGCTAATTCATGTCATGTTTTATTTGTTTATTTTTAAGATGTTTTTGTAGTAAATGATTGCTTCTCTCTTAGTGACACAGACACAGGACTGCAGGACCACATCACTAAATAGCAATATTAATCTAGTGAATTTTATGGTAATTGGTAACTAGTATAATTGGTTTGAGAATGGATTTCTAAACATGAAGTAAGATTAGTTTACTATAGCCAGTGGTGTGCCTCTAAAGGCCATATATGACTAAATGCCATACATGTGGTTTAGTTAGGGTGTGTTAAATAATGTTGTTGTGAGTGTTTATTCTCAGGTCCACTTATGAACTGCAGTGGAACTGTTTTGAGAGAGGAGGAATAACAGATGATGACAACGTGCTAAATATCTCTACGGCTTGTGTGGTATTAAGTATCGTGGTTTGCTATAAAACATCAGAGATGCTCATAGGCCTGCGTCCTGCGTCGCTGACGCACAATATTGCGAAAGGACGCATTCATGACACCGTCGTGGCGTCCATGGGACGCACTAGAGTTCTCACCAACAACAGAGACAAATAAAAAAATAATTTGCGGTAAAATTAGTTGCTGTGATCTGCATGGACTCTCTCGGTTAGACACCGTTGTTTGGAGAAGTATAACTCTCGGTTAGACACCTTTGTACTGGAGAAGTATAACTCGGTTAGACACTGTTGTGTGGAGACTCTCTCGCACACGTTGTTTTCCTCCGAGGTGGAAAGACTGGTGATGCGAGGTTACACACGTTGTCGCAGCAGCAGCAGCACAGCCCCGCCCCCCCCGCACACACACACACACACACACACACACACACACACACACACAGTTAGGCTACGCTACACACAGAGGTGGAAAGACTGGCGACGCCAGGTTACACACAGAGAGAGAGAGAGAGTGAGACAGCATGAGGACCTGGTCTCAAACGTGTAAAAAAGTCATCATACATACAGGTCTACTACTAACCTTTGTTGCTATTGTCATCTTAAATTGACCAGCCAAAGTAAAATCCACGATTTTAGAGTGTTCTCCAACTTGCTTGGAGAATGGAGATCAGAGTGATGTGATGGATGCGTTTAACGCATGTTGCCAATCAGCTGTGTAACATTAGCAGGTTAACGATGGCTCGTTGAGCCTATGCATTTGACCACGAAGGCAATCAAAAGCACTAATTAATGGCAGCTGTAAGTAACCGGTTGTCTATCATCTGTGTCTTGTGTATGTTTAATAGCCAACTGAATGTTTTCTGTAGCCTAGTAGAGATATCAAGAAATTCCCTGAAGAGGGAGACCCTCTCCCTCATGCTAAACTTAAAGTGACTTAAAAGGTTCCACTTCTCCTCAAAAAGACAACTTTATTTTCCTTTCTCAATGACAAGCCTAATAATTATTATTGCATTTTGGCTATGTGCAATAACTGCAAGCCAATGTTAATAGGCACTGTCAGTATTTGTCTTCATTATTTCTTGAATTCCTATTTCTTTAGTTGCCAATAATTCCACTGTAAGCCAGTGTTTTCAGTCTTTTATTGCTACACAATAAATAGTAAAAATAAATTCTACATTCATAAATTATACAAAATAAAATAATAATGATAAAAAGGTTCTGTGATTAAATGTATTCTATTGCCCCCCCGTTGACAAAACCGTCCCGGGGGGGGCACCGAACTGGGTCCAAGCACTGCACCACGTAGGGTGTGAATTTTTGTGGGACTCATAAAATGTCCCTGGGACCCATCTAAAAGACCACCCTTGGGTCCCAGGACCCATTACATTGAAAACCTAGCAACATCACTGAAACATTGATATTTGTTTTTCCATATGCAGAGTCAAATATCATATGATATATATATAGGTACATTATGTGTATAGCTACACTATTTGAAAAGATTTCATCTAATCCTATGTATTCCTGTAGATGTTGACGAAATTTTGAAAGTATGCTGTATGTGATTTTAATGAATTTTGTGATTTTACATTTTGAACCCTTGATGAGATTATTTATACAAGTTTTGTGTTTCTTTTTCAAGAATGGCATATGATGGTGTTGCTAAGGATCCTATGGAGTCTTCAGCCCTGGTGTTCACAACGGGGGATGGACTGGCTGAGTGGATGAGGAAAGAGCACTCTGAACAGGAGGACCGGCTTCTGGACTAGGAACGACCTGGAACCACGCTTCACATTGCAGGACGGGGCAAACGCCACGGGAGGATGAAAGAACGAGGAGCTACGTGGAACAATGGACTTATTACTTTGAGGCCATGAAGAAGGACCTTTTCGGAGCTTTATTTCTTTATGATCTGTACCTGTATTTTGTAACTGTATGTTGCTGTACATTAATGGACTTTCTCCCTGTGCATTTTTGTTTTGTTGAACTTCTACATGTCGTTGGCCGGAAGGGTGGTCGTGGCTAATTGAGCTGGGCTGGATGGGAATTTTCCTGTGAATTGAATATGGGTTTTTCGCCTATTCCTGCGATATGCTATGAGTATTGTTGTGTAAGGGTTTTTTAAATGTTAAAATGGGGGAAATGTCAAGGATATTTGAATATAAACATTTAAAATGAACTAATGGGATAAAATGTTCTTCTGCTTGACCCCACCCTGCTTCTATGAGACAAGCTGGCACCTATGCAACATTTAAATTCTTTTGTTTTGTCATCAATGCTTGTTGACTAAATTAACATCTCTATGTGAAAACTGTCTGTGTTTAGGTGTTGAGGGGGTGTGTCTGAAACAGGCCTATTTAACCAGAGGTAGAATATGACCTCAGTGAGCAAAACTGGATTTCCATTGCATGATGCTGTTGTGTAAAGTTTGCTCCTTTTACTCGAGTAAAATCTCTCATACTTGGAATTCTGAATTCTTGTCTGTCTCATCATTATTGTGTTACGAGTGCTCCAAACAGATTCTGCTTTCACATTTGGAAGTCCTACGCCGACGATTTTTGGACTGGGTTTGCTGCTGTCGGTGTTTGGCAGTACAGTGGAGGGGAATCCTTTGCTTTGGAGGCCCAACCAGTCTTTCGCTGTTCAGCCAATCACCGCAGTAAGTGTCTTGTTAGTGGGGAATCTGTTTGGGTGTACTAGTGGGAGACATTGTTTCAGTTTTGAAGTATTAGTGATGAATTGTGATCACCATAGGCTTTTTGATGGTCTATATGTAGGGAGACTGAAAAGTCTCGCCTTCATGCGCATGACACAGATTAGAGGGACTTTGCTTGATTTTTTTAATACATAGGATACAATATATGGAAGAATGGAGGCTGTGGACGTGTTTTAATCTTTTAAATTTGTATTCTTGGTGGAATGTTTTTTAGTGTTGCCGATTAACGTCAGTCGAGGAAACGCAGTGGTCATAAGCCGACACACTCAAACCGTTAGGAGGTCATGTTTAGTAAGGTTGTGTAAATGCGTTCAGTGACTCTTTTAGTTTTTGCATGTATTTGTATAGAAGTTATTCAATCAATCAATCAAACGGTCGCCGGCTGTCTGTTCAGGGGGACTTTTGTCCGGCCTGAGGGATCCTGTTGTACAGATATACAACAAAGCTAGCACAGAATGAATGGTTTGAGTGTGTGTGTGTGTGTGCGAGTGTTGTTTATTGTAATGTTGTGTGTACAAGACAACACAATTATCTTTTGATCAAGGTTAAGGTTCCGCATCTGTAAGTACATGGATTTTTTTAAAGGCCTGTCGGGACGGACCGAGGCCTCGAGAAAACCGCTATTCTGCTGTCTTGAGAAAGAGGGATACTGAGTAGCTTAAAATGCAATGCCAGCGAGAGAGGAGTGAGTATCGAATCCTTTTGTTATGGTAGCTTGTTAAATAGTTAACAGGAGATAGATAAATCATTTTAGATAGATATGAAAATTAAATATTATATAATAATAATAATAATAATAATAGGTAGGAATAATAGGTAGGAATTTCTAGATGAAAAGAGTTTTAGTGTCTCAGCTTCTTTCCTTCGCAGTAGGTGGTCGACACTTGGAATTCCATTATTTTTAGGGATGAGTGATTGAGAATGTGAATATATCTTAATGTAGACAGTGTGTGATGTTTTCTCCTGTGTGTTGATGGGGGCTCTTCATCCGCTGTGGGGTCAGGGTCTGGGTTGAGGATTTCTGCTCCATTGGGACGCCATGCAACAGAAATCCGACAATACCAGTATGAATTTATTTTCTGAGTTTTGGGCTTGTGGGAAAGTTACTCTCGATAATGTTGTTTCCTTCCCAATTTCTTTTAGGATCGGTGTCGTTCTATGGGAGGCTAACATAATGTTTTGATGTGATTTCATGTTGTTGTATAAGTGTGTTTTATCCCACGTGTATTTTGTGACTAATAGCACGACTAACAAACTAATTGATAACTGACCTATTGAGACGTGCGTCGTCGAATGTATTACTTTAAATTTTTCTGGTAGCCGGGAACACTGGATTGTCCAATAATCCGAAACACGGGGGGTAATGTATGGTGTTTATTCTGAATTTGATTGTTTCAATTGTTGATTTTGATCTGAAGTATCCTGGTGCTTTTCCTACTGAATAATTGAGCATAAGGGCTGTGTAAACATATGACATGGTTTCTGTGTGTGCTTAGATTTGTATTGAATGATGCTAATTCATGTCATGTTTTATTTGTTTATTTTTAAGATGTTTTTGTAGTAAATGATTGCTTCTCTCTTAGTGACACAGACACAGGACTGCAGGACCACATCACTAAATAGCAATATTAATCTAGTGAATTTTATGGTAATTGGTAACTAGTATAATTGGTTTGAGAATGGATTTCTAAACATGAAGTAAGATTAGTTTACTATAGCCAGTGGTGTGCCTCTAAAGGCCATATATGACTAAATGCCATACATGTGGTTTAGTTAGGGTGTGTTAAATAATGTTGTTGTGAGTGTTTATTCTCAGGTCCACTTATGAACTGCAGTGGAACTGTTTTGAGAGAGGAGGAATAACAGATGATGACAACGTGCTAAATATCTCTACGGCTTGTGTGGTATTAAGTATCGTGGTTTGCTATAAAACATCAGAGATGCTCATAGGCCTGCGTCCTGCGTCGCTGACGCACAATATTGCGAAAGGACGCATTCATGACACCGTCGTGGCGTCCATGGGACGCACTAGAGTTCTCACCAACAACAGAGACAAATAAAAAAATAATTTGCGGTAAAATTAGTTGCTGTGATCTGCATGGACTCTCTCGGTTAGACACCGTTGTTTGGAGAAGTATAACTCTCGGTTAGACACCTTTGTACTGGAGAAGTATAACTCGGTTAGACACTGTTGTGTGGAGACTCTCTCGCACACGTTGTTTTCCTCCGAGGTGGAAAGACTGGTGATGCGAGGTTACACACGTTGTCGCAGCAGCAGCAGCACAGCCCCGCCCCCCCCGCACACACACACACACACACACACACACACACACACACACAGTTAGGCTACGCTACACACAGAGGTGGAAAGACTGGCGACGCCAGGTTACACACAGAGAGAGAGAGAGAGTGAGACAGCATGAGGACCTGGTCTCAAACGTGTAAAAAAGTCATCATACATACAGGTCTACTACTAACCTTTGTTGCTATTGTCATCTTAAATTGACCAGCCAAAGTAAAATCCACGATTTTAGAGTGTTCTCCAACTTGCTTGGAGAATGGAGATCAGAGTGATGTGATGGATGCGTTTAACGCATGTTGCCAATCAGCTGTGTAACATTAGCAGGTTAACGATGGCTCGTTGAGCCTATGCATTTGACCACGAAGGCAATCAAAAGCACTAATTAATGGCAGCTGTAAGTAACCGGTTGTCTATCATCTGTGTCTTGTGTATGTTTAATAGCCAACTGAATGTTTTCTGTAGCCTAGTAGAGATATCAAGAAATTCCCTGAAGAGGGAGACCCTCTCCCTCATGCTAAACTTAAAGTGACTTAAAAGGTTCCACTTCTCCTCAAAAAGACAACTTTATTTTCCTTTCTCAATGACAAGCCTAATAATTATTATTGCATTTTGGCTATGTGCAATAACTGCAAGCCAATGTTAATAGGCACTGTCAGTATTTGTCTTCATTATTTCTTGAATTCCTATTTCTTTAGTTGCCAATAATTCCACTGTAAGCCAGTGTTTTCAGTCTTTTATTGCTACACAATAAATAGTAAAAATAAATTCTACATTCATAAATTATACAAAATAAAATAATAATGATAAAAAGGTTCTGTGATTAAATGTATTCTATTGCCCCCCCGTTGACAAAACCGTCCCGGGGGGGGCACCGAACTGGGTCCAAGCACTGCACCACGTAGGGTGTGAATTTTTGTGGGACTCATAAAATGTCCCTGGGACCCATCTAAAAGACCACCCTTGGGTCCCAGGACCCATTACATTGAAAACCTAGCAACATCACTGAAACATTGATATTTGTTTTTCCATATGCAGAGTCAAATATCATATGATATATATATAGGTACATTATGTGTATAGCTACACTATTTGAAAAGATTTCATCTAATCCTATGTATTCCTGTAGATGTTGACGAAATTTTGAAAGTATGCTGTATGTGATTTTAATGAATTTTGTGATTTTACATTTTGAACCCTTGATGAGATTATTTATACAAGTTTTGTGTTTCTTTTTCAAGAATGGCATATGATGGTGTTGCTAAGGATCCTATGGAGTCTTCAGCCCTGGTGTTCACAACGGGGGATGGACTGGCTGAGTGGATGAGGAAAGAGCACTCTGAACAGGAGGACCGGCTTCTGGACTAGGAACGACCTGGAACCACGCTTCACATTGCAGGACGGGGCAAACGCCACGGGAGGATGAAAGAACGAGGAGCTACGTGGAACAATGGACTTATTACTTTGAGGCCATGAAGAAGGACCTTTTCGGAGCTTTATTTCTTTATGATCTGTACCTGTATTTTGTAACTGTATGTTGCTGTACATTAATGGACTTTCTCCCTGTGCATTTTTGTTTTGTTGAACTTCTACATGTCGTTGGCCGGAAGGGTGGTCGTGGCTAATTGAGCTGGGCTGGATGGGAATTTTCCTGTGAATTGAATATGGGTTTTTCGCCTATTCCTGCGATATGCTATGAGTATTGTTGTGTAAGGGTTTTTTAAATGTTAAAATGGGGGAAATGTCAAGGATATTTGAATATAAACATTTAAAATGAACTAATGGGATAAAATGTTCTTCTGCTTGACCCCACCCTGCTTCTATGAGACAAGCTGGCACCTATGCAACATTTAAATTCTTTTGTTTTGTCATCAATGCTTGTTGACTAAATTAACATCTCTATGTGAAAACTGTCTGTGTTTAGGTGTTGAGGGGGTGTGTCTGAAACAGGCCTATTTAACCAGAGGTAGAATATGACCTCAGTGAGCAAAACTGGATTTCCATTGCATGATGCTGTTGTGTAAAGTTTGCTCCTTTTACTCGAGTAAAATCTCTCATACTTGGAATTCTGAATTCTTGTCTGTCTCATCATTATTGTGTTACGAGTGCTCCAAACAGATTCTGCTTTCACACTAGCTGCCAAGTGTACATGCTGCGCGCACACACACACACACACACACAGATAATACACAGACACAAGGCGTGTCGCACACACACACACACACACACACACACACACACACACACACACACACACACACACACACACACACACACACACACACACACACACACACACACACACACACACACACACACACACACACACACACACACACACACACACACACACACACACACACACACACACCTGCTGAGTTGTTTGCTTCCTGCCCCTGGCCATCTCCAGCTAACAACAGATTGATTGGCAGCTTATCACTGGGTGGCGAGCAAATGTCAGCAAGGTAACTTTCATTAGCTGGAATTTTCTATGAGGTCACTAGTAACTGCTTATTAGCTCTCCATTGACTTGTAGTAATCTAGAATGGACTCAGCTGAAATGACAGCGGAGACAAACAGAATAGAAGTGCTGCTTGTAGAGAAAGTGCCATGCATCCACTGTATAGCCCTGCCCTTCTCTCCATCCGTCAGCCCACGGCCGCCCATCTGTGATGCTGAACTACCAAAAAGTAGAATTATTATGTTGTATTTATATTACCTACTGGATATCTGAAATTATGTAAAACTATAACAAGTGCTCCTCGGAGCGCAGGTCTCCGCCAGGTCAGGTAGGTTATTGTGGGCCAGCAATGTTTGGAATTCGCCAATCAGGATGGAATATGAAAAATGGGATGGATGCGTCTTGATCACTTGACTATAGAGATAATGCACAATAACCGTGATCCGTGATGCTTGGAAAAGTAGTGCAAATGTGCGTGCAAAGTTTCACCGCAATCGGACAATGCGTTCATGATTTGCAGCATTTTGTTCAAAGCGGGCCACTCCTGCAAACTTTAGATGTCAATCTTGATAGAATATGAAAAATCCAACAGATCCGTCCTGATCACATGACTATAGAGATCATGTGTACCGATTTGCGTAAAATTTTGATAAAATCTGAAGGAGTCATATCAAAACATGAGTTTTACATAAGTTGGCCTCCTGGTGGCACTGTAAAAGGCAGATGTGAAAAATGGTTTTTCCTTGGCCTCTAGGGAGTGCACATACAAAGTTTTACACAGATCGGTGCCCTTATAGCTAAAAACACGAATCGGCCTGTTATAGCGCCACTATGAGGATGATTTGAAAACTTGGCCTTGGTGGAAATGTGTGTGCAAGATTTTACGGAAATCGCACGCTGTGTTCATGATTTGAGGCATTTTGTTCAAAACGGAGCACTCCTGCAAACTTTGGAAGCCAAAAATCTGAAAGACCTGTTTTGTTTAATGGCTATAGAGATACTGTGTACCGATTTGCATGATGTTTGGAAAAAATCTGTAGGTGTACTGTCAAAAAAAGAATTTTGCCTCCGTCCTGGCGGAGACAATGAATTGTTCAAGAGCCAATTATATGGCTGTGGATGTGCACAACATAATTCTAATGCACTGCACAACTGTGTCAAACATTTTTAAGCATTTCAAATCCTAATGGAAACTGGATATTTATTCCAAGGAGTAATACAATATAATAAAATATAATGGTCTATAATATTATACAATGAAATATAATTGAATCCACAGCCTACGCAGAGGAGCAGATGTATTCTAATCTATTCTATTGGCTCAGACCCATGATGTGAGGCAGAGAGACGATGCAATTCTCCATTCTAATAGTGTAGAAAGTGAGGAAATTATGTAAGTAGCTCAACGCCCCTAAAGCCTGATTTACATGCAGAAAATAGCAGATCACAATGCATTTTGGGCTTGTGGATCGTCAATTTTTGTGTGGGACACTGGCGCGCCACTGCGTTTAAATCAGGCTTAAACCCTTCTCAGAAAATATCACTAGCTTGCTTCATTGTAAAATGACCTGTGAAGCTCATCCAAAACAAACACATTATTGCATGTCATCATGCTATTTCAGTGAATGGAGGGCTGTTTTCACATCGTATTTTCAACGTGACACGGCCAGTGCTCTTGTTGAGCCAACCCACTGCTCTCAGGCTCTGAGAGTAATAATAATAATAATAACAATAATAATTGTGTCCCTTTTAGTTGTTTTGGGGGTATTTGCACATACCTGGAATTTGTCCTCTGAATTTACCCATCCTAACTATTAGGAGTAGTGGATGCCATTAATACGGCACCTAGGGAGCAGTTAGGGCAGGGTTAAGAGTCTTGCTGAGGCACACTTCGACATATAGACTGGGCAGACCAGGGGTCGATCCTTCCGATTCCCAGACGGCCTCTCTACCCACTCAGCTACAGCCTACAATGATGTATCCGCAACTACACAACAAAGCTTTAATCTCATGATATGTGACATACATTCATAGCACTTTTAGCAAATGACCTACATATTACAAAGCATATAGACTCAGGCTGTGAGTTTCTGAGTAAGCGGTGCAGTTTACTTTTTATTGCATTACGTAAACGGAGAAAAGTCTACTCCACGAGCTTAAAGCATAAAGAGCAGGGCGAGTTACTGCAGCGAGTGACGCTTTGTTTTCTGTGTGTGAAATCGTCAATGCGTGACCCTGTGAACGTGGGCGAAGTGCTGCGTGACTGAGCCAGACATACAGTAGTGGTAACCTGACATTGCTCTCCCGATCAATAATGAACGTCACAGGAGCATGGAGGGGCAACCTGAGCTCTGTGTGTTCGAGGCAGAGCACACACACATCCTCTGTGACAGGTGTGACCTTTTTTAAGCCTTAATGCCTACAACCCCTCTTTTTTTAAAAGCACCGCGGGCTCTGACTAATACACAGTAAAATCTTGAGTGTTAAATTAACTCTAATACTGTACAAATGGACCCATATGGGTGCCTTAATCCTAACAAGCTATGGAAGCCTGTTAACTCCTTCCAGAACACCCACTGCAGGTCCAAAGCTGTCATTTACAAGTGACCTCACTTACACATGAGGTCAGGGGGGGGAGAGAGAGAGAGAGAGAGAGAGAGAAAGAGAGAGAGAGAGGCCTTAAAATCATTGCCCCAGTACATTCATTAAATCGAAAACACAACCACGTATTGATTTCCAATGAGTGAGACAGACACAGAGCACAGTTTCCAATACAGACCAGCAGCCACTTGTTTGTCTTTATTCCCAATAAAATTACTTTTTTATTAGGTTGGAAGGCCGTGGTCAGCGAGGGTGCAGCATAGACAGGCTTAAAGAAAGCAGGTCAGCGTGGATTTAGGTGGACAGGCCAGGGTGAGTTGGCACTGAGGAGGGTGGGGAGGGGGGGGGGACACTGCTTTGTGTCCGTCAGCCTCTGGCTAAACCATTTACGCCCTATTTTCAAACATTTTCGATCAATCAATCAAAACTTTTCAATATTTTTCAAAAATAAAACATTACCCCAAAAAACACGATCTACAAGCTCACAACCTGTCTCATTGTGATGCATTATGAGCCTGTAGATCATCTATAAAAAATGTTTATAGAAAATTTATACATTTTCGCCTATAATGACGTCAGGTAAAAGTGGTGAGTGTGTGTGTGTGTGTGTGTGTGTGTGTGTGTGTGTGTGTGTGTGTGTGTGTGTGTGTGTGTGTGTGTGTGTGTGTGTGTGTCTCTCTGACATCACATCTGGAGATGTGTCGCCGGTGCCTGGCTGGCACGGTGGGCATAAAAAGGAGAAAAAAAGAAAACTGCTGCTGACGCCCTAGCTGCCACGGCGACACACGATACCCTCCAGGAAACTATGGCAACGTCCCCATAATGCTTTTAATGCAGCATTGTGTTTGGCCTTAAAAGGACATCTATCAGTTATAATCCCCAACCCACCCTAAGCTCTCTCTGTGTCTTTCTCTCTGCCCTCACTCTCTCTCCCTTTATGTCTCCCAGTGGGCGGAAAGTACATTTACTGAAGTGCTGTACGTAAGTAGAATTTCAAGGTACTTTTGCGTTACTTGAGCATTTCCATTTCTTGATACTTCTGCCCCAACATGTCTCGATGCCACAGGTTGTGAGCTTAGATCTGCTATTTAAAAGCCAAAGTATAAAATAGTGGTTAATGATCAATAAATAATTATAGTGCAATAACATGAAATGAGTATTCTGCATAATGAGTACCTCTACTTTTGCTACTTTAAGTATAATTTCATGCTAATACTTTTGTACTTTGACTTAAGTAAGATTTTGAATACAGGACTTTTACTTGTATTTTTACACTGTGGTATTGCTACTATTATTGGAGTCCAAAATCAAATTAATCTCTTCCACCACTGTTCTCCTTGTGTCTCCCTCTTCTTCTCATCCTCTCCCACTCTCTCTCATTCTCTCGCTTGTTTGTTTTTCTTCTATGCTCTCCTTTGCTCCGATTTTCACATTCCCTCCATCCGCTGACTTGTTGCCAGGGATGAATCTCCGCACAGATGGAGAGAGACGGCGAAGCAACAAAGCAAAGAAAGGCAGATCAGATAGAGATTGGAGAATAGCATGGACATGGAAGGACAACCTAGACAGAAAAAGACAGAAGGAAGGGACATTTGAAGTAGGTGAGAGGGGAAAGGCAAAAGGAAGGAAGTCAATGCAGTCAGCAAATGGCGGTAAAATTGGTCTTAAAAACAGACCCGGAGCCATTGAGCAAATTTGATGAAATGATACATTTGTCAAAGACATGAAAGGGGTGTTGAAATGGAAGAGCGGAATAGAGAGAGTTATAAAAGTACAGCTGACTACAATAGAAGGATAGAGAGATGGATAGAAGATAATAGGCCCTTTTCAAGCATAGCAGATGGCACAATTACAATATCAGGCACACAGATAGGTGAATTCAATAGCATTTTAACGACTTTGGAGAAAATCTAAACAAACGCAAATGTTACCCTGGCCTTCCTCCACTATACATCATCGCAGCTCTTCACTGCACAATGTCATTCAACAGCCTATAGTCACATATGTTGTCTGGCTACCTTCACATGACCTAAGAGGGGGAGTAAATGAGCCATGACTAGAGGAATAAATGGTACCTGTGACGATAACACGCACACACACACACACACACACACACACACACACACACACACACACACACACACACACACACACACACACACACACACACACACACACACACACACACACACACACACACACACACACACACACACACAATTGACTAATTCATTAACCCAGTTACTCAACCTTCACTAATACCTTAACAACAGACAAACACATGTACAAACATGCATGCATTAACAAACGGATGCATGCTAATTTGCTAAATGTTGACGCATGCAGCCATGCAATCGCAGACGCCCACAGACACAGTCCATCCAACCCTGCAAAACTCTCTCTCCAACACGTGTACACAGACGCAGGCACATTTCCCCACGCATTACCCTTCCCTAACTAAAACAACGCCTGGCATTAGCATTAATCCAGGCCCACACCCTCTCTCCCAACCATCTATGATCCTCTGATCTTGCTAATGATCCCCCCACACAGCAGCAGTAGATTACCACAATAGATTACGGCCTTGGATTTACCACCGAGCTGCCGGGCATCCACAGCTCCATGGGGCGGGCGAGCCAAACCACGATAGATGGAATGACAGGAGAGAGAGAGAGCACGCAGCATCCTGCAGCTTGCATTGACGCACGGAGTAAACACTGAAGTAATCTTCAGTGTTGAAGCTGCAATCCGTAAGATTTGTGTCCCGTATGTGGGCTGAACTTTCTACAGTCGAGCTAAGAAGGAACGCTGGCTTGTGCAGGGGAGATATTACGCTTTGAGCGTCAGGTAACACCGCTATTCAACCAGAAGTGGTCCCACCCAACCACAGGGTTTAAATATCTCAATGGAAGAGTTTTTTCAGAAAACTGTTACGAAATAGAAGACATTTCTAGAATCTGCCTCAGGTCTTAATGGGCTAAAGAAGCTTTAATTTAACTCCAAGAGTGTATAAAAATGGAACCAAAAGGTCCCTTACAGATGCATTTGTACACTCCATCAGTTAAATGAATACCATTTTACTGTGCAGGGTAGAACAGCCCCACACCGGATTACTGAGAGACCGGCCGTGCAAAACGCACGCAGAAACAGGCATCCTGGGTGGAAGCGTATTGTCTTACATAGCAAGCAACTGCTGCCATCAGGTTATGGTGGAATTAGTGTGAGTGGGGTTTGTGTCACACAAAAACATCACACACACTGTACACATGCACTCACAAATAAAAAAAAAACACATTTGCACTGACGCTAATCCTGGTCATTGGTAGAGAGAGCGTGAAGCAGAAAATGAGACAGGACACCTACTGTACACTATACTGTATATGATGTATACTGTATGATTGTATATGAGTATGTACATGATTTATCAGCACAGTAATGACAGGATTAACCACTTAAACCATACAGTATACTTCGTTGACTGCAGGGGGTCTACTGTACTTGGCCACCTCATTTTTTCCCTCCACACCAAATCTCTACGCCAAAAACAGATGCATTGCAAAGCGTTGTGAGCTTGTAGATCTGCTATTTTTGCTTAATGTTTGGCTATTTTAATATATATATTTTAATCCTTGCACGTTGTGTGACAGTGTGAACGCCTGTCTGTCAACATACAGTGACTAAGTCTGCGCGTATGTGTGTTACGTTTTGTGTCGGCCTGTGTGCCAACACAGCCGATGAATACCTACACTAAGCGCATGTGTGGGTGCATGTGTGCTTAAGGACATGTGCATGAATGGACCCTATAAATGCATGTGTGTGGGTGCAATGTATTAATTTACTGCAGTGGTTCTCAAACCTTTTCATGTCAAGGACCCCTGTTTGTAAAGATTTTGTCCCAGGGACCCCCATAAAAGAAGATTAAGTGAAGATTTGTCAAGACTGTTCAACATTTTTGCTAAGCATTGAGAGCATGTAGATCAACTATCATCTTGAAGATCAGCTAGGACCCCTGGGTGTATCCCAGATCCCGATTAGCGATCCACTGATTTTCTGTACTGTGTGAGTGATGCATTAAAATATGCTTCAGCTCTGATTACAACTGGAGATTGTGTCTTACACCAGTGGTTCTCGACATTCATTCATATATATATATATATATATATATATATATATATATATATATATATATATATATATATATATATATATATATATATATATATATCCCGAATCTTCGGCACCTACTGACATGTGGTGATGGTGCCCTGGGGAAGCAAGGCGATATGCTGCTCCATCAAAGCCAGCTTGAGAGTGTAGAGGAGCTTGGCCATCCAGCACGCCCTTGTGCAGAGCTCCCGGCCGTTGAAAGTATACTGCAGTCTGTGCTGCATCATCTGCACCCAGATAGACAAGACACAGCTGCACAAACTTGTGGTAGTCGCCTCGCTTGTAGTCTATCACTGCTGCAGTACACACAGCGAGTTCAGCACGTAACCTGCCCAGTAACGGTTGTTCGGCATTGGCAGTAATGTAGCGGGACAATGGGCCACTGTAATTGTGCGGCAGCAAGTTCCAGTTGTCCTGCAGACGCCTAAACAAAGTAACCTCTGGTGAGCGTAACGTCTCCACCTTGAGATCAGTGAAAATGTGGCTGAGGAGCACCTCACCAATGTGATGCCGGCACCCGGACCAGAGCAGTGGTGTCAAATACCATGTTGATAACCTGGTTGTCACAGCACTTGAGGTCCTTCATCCTACTCAACCCCGCCCAACACTCCCTGCTGGCAGTTGCCACACCAGCCCATAGGAGTACGGGCATTGACAAATATCACCCTCCGTGCCCGGCTTCCCTCCCCCAAACACAGGCCAATAGTGTGACACTCGACAAATCCGGATGCACCACGGTGGATTCGAACCCATAACCTCTGCAGTGGTGTGCAGAAACTTTACTACTGTGCCACCCGAGATGTATCACTCAGATTCCATTCTAATTGACTATAACTCTGCCTTCCGACGTTTGCATCCCCTTGGTTGGCAAACCGTGACTGCTCTCTAGTCTAGTTTATCTTTTCCATGTTTTTTACCAGCTCGCTAGAGAACTGGTCAAGGAACAGGCTAAGGATTGTGCGTTTCCTTCAAAATGGCGGCGTGCCCTTCATTTCTTATATACAGCCTACCCGGCAAAAGGGGTGTGGCTTTAAACAACGCTAAAAAAGCCCAGGCCGCCATCTGGTGGCCAAATAAATGAACTACAGATTTTAAAGTTAAAACAAATTAATTAATAACAATGAAATGTGTGATGTCTCTTAAACAGTGTTTAAAGGAGTTGTATAATTATGTTATTTAATACTGCAGTTTTCATTGTTTAGCTTGCCACGAGCTGGTATAAATTATGACTGTCATTTTTTTCATGTTAGAACTTAATTTTATACTGAAAGACAATTGAGGTTTGACTGGGCTGAAACTTTATCTCAGTAAATGACATGGACTCCATATTTGGGCATGGCTGACATCATAGTGACAACATAATGATGACATGAGCTTTGAATCAGCTCAGCTTAAAACCAGACTGCACAGTGTGAATGACACACATGGAGAGAGATCTAGAGGAAGCCTTCAGCACCTACAAGAGGAGCTATTAGCGGAGATCCATACACTTGATATTCAGTTGGTAATTGCCCCGTAACCAATCCTGGATAGTAAGGTCACACATTATTAGTTACATTCTTGGACCATAGCAGCAGCTTTAACGATGAACCCACTGTTCCTGACAACGAGCCAGCAGCAAGGAAACTCAGAAGAAGAAAGACCTTACAGTAGTCAACAGTCTACCGACACAGTAAAGAAAACTCACATCTGTAAACAGTGTGACAAGAGTTCCAGTCAGTTAAAGACACACCAGCGTATCCACACTGGAGAAAAACCTTTCCACTGTAAACTGTGTGACAAGAGTTTCAGTCAGTTAAGTAGCCTGAAGACACACCAGCTTGTTCACACGGGAGAAAAACCATTCCACTGTAAACTGTGTGACAAGAGTTTCACTGTGTTAGGTAGTTTGAACAAACACCAGCGTATCCACACTGGAGAAAAACCTTTCCACTGTAAACTGTGTGACAAGAGTTTCAGTCAGTTAAGTAGCCTGAAGACACACCAGCGTGTTCACACGGGAGAAAAACCATTCCACTGTAAACTGTGTGACAAGAGTTTCACTGTGTTAGGTAGTTTGAACAAACACCAGCGTATCCACACTGGAGAAAAACCTTTCCTCTGTAAACAGTGTGATAAGAGTTTCACTCAGTTAGGTCACCTGCAAAGTCACCAGCGTGTTCACACGGGAGAAAAACCATTCCACTGTAAACTGTGTAACAAGAGTTTCAGTCTGTTAGATGGCCTTAAAACACACCAGCGTGTCCACACTGGAGAAAAGCCTTTCCACTGTAAACAATGTGACAAGAGTTTCAGTCTGTTAGGTAACCTGAAGAAGCATCAGCGTGTTCACACTGGAGAAAAACCTTTCTACTGTAAACAGTGTGACAAGAGTTTCAATCTGTCATATAACCTGAAGAGACACCAGCATATCCACACTAGAGAAAAACCTTAGACTAACCGTAGACAGACAGAAACAGAGATCTCCATATATGGGCACAGAGGGACACAGAGTCAGCCAGACGAGTACAACGGGTGCTCTGACAAAGTTCCCTACACTATGACTCAGACATAAAGAAGTGCTGTTGTAAAGAATTATGTGGGACATGGTTATTATTCAAAAATAATAGTCAGTGGTGTCAAATACCATGTTGATAACCTGGTCGTCACATGCACCAGTCCTGCAGTAGCTTGTATGTCAGCCGGGAGACGATCTCTCCGCACGCCTCGTCTTTCCTCTTTGTATATGCTGGCACACCAAGCAGTTTGAGCTGCTCCACATCTCCAACCACCACTGTCAAACGCTCCTCCAACTGGCGCACATTGCTGAACATCAGTGTCAACTTGCTGTCCCAGTGCAGGGTGCACATGGGAGATGGTGTCCACTGCTTGTGGTGGTTCTTTATTGACAGCCTCCAGCACTTGGCGGCGCGATCGATCTGCTGTCGTGTAGGATGCTGAAATATTTGCACAATTACCGCTCTTACCAACTCTGAACTTGCGTGGGAAGGCAGCCTGCTGCATCGGTGTGATCTTCAACAGTGTAGCCAGTGACACGAGACTCGGCCGGCTGAGGATGTAGGGTGGAATGCAAGCTGTGGTGCCAGTCTTCTGCATCGCTATATATGCTCATCACTTTCACACTCCAACATCGCCATTCTGGACTTCACTGTCATTTCCTGCTGCTCCTTGGTAGAGCGGGCCTGCCGGCCAGCTCCCAAAACAGTTCAACTCATATGAAAATATCCTTAATAAAAGTACATCAACACAAAGAATAGAGAGTAGATTACCTCAATTGTCTTCAGGTAAAGGGTGGAGTCGTTTTGCCTCACGTCATTGTGCTTCGTTAGCATTAGAATTGTCCTCGATTTTCTCAGGTTAGCATTATGTTGAATGTTGAAATGAAAGTTGTAGCTAGAGTGCATTATGCACAATGTGTTGGTGATGGCAGTAATATTAAATTAGATTAAAAAAAAAGTTAAATAAATAAACAAAAACATGCATAGTATGCTGGTTACCCCCTTTTGCCATAAAAGCTGATGGCCGTTGCACCTCTAAATCACCTCGTATTGCAAATATATTTTCCATATGTTGTAACAACATGCATTGGAACACTTTTATCACATTTGTCACAAATTGTATTTTTTGATGCACCCTAATATATATATATATATATATATATATATATATATATATATATATATATATATATATATATATATATATATATATATATACACATATACATATACATATACATACAGAAGGAGCGAGTGCATTCTCCGGCAGCGGCAACAGCCGCGGAACTTCCGCGAAACTGCCGGTGGAGGAGCGGCAGCTCCCGGCAGTGACTGCCGGCGGTGGAGCGGCAGCTGCCGGCGGAGCAGCGGAACTGCCGCGGAAACTGCCGGTGGAGGAGCGGCAGTCGCGGAACTGCCGGTGGAGGAGCGGCAGTCAACTTATTTTTTCCGCCGATAAAGTATAGTTTTGGACCATGACGGAGGCGCGCCGAATCAGCAGACCTTGAGGCCAAGGAGTCGCGCGACGACCGGCCGATGGTCTGCTATTCGACTAAGCGCCGTCCGAGTTATGTACCGATAGGCACAGAATCGTAAATAATATTGGTGGGGACTGTGTTACACAAACGCAGCACACTCCCATAGCTGGCGAGGCAGCAGCCGCTGCCGGAAAATGCACTCGCTGTCCCTCTATACATATACATATACATATACATATACATATACATATACATATACATATACATATACATATACATATACATATACATATATATATACATATAAGTAAGTAAGCCTTGCCGAGCCCTGAGGCCCATAGGGCAGGAGCCTATCTCCTGTTTCCTTAGCGTGAGGCAGCTTGATGTACAAGTAAGCCCCCTGGACATGACGCTAGTATGTCGCAGGGACCCCAATCCAACCCTTGATGCTGAGTGCCAAGCAGGGAGACACTGGGTCCCATTATTAGAGTCTTTGGTATGACCCGGCAGGGGATCGAACTCCGACCTCCCAGTCTCAGGGCGCAAGGCCACTGAGCTGGTATGATGTCATGGCCGGGATACAAATTTTATCCAATCAGGAGAGAGAACTCACACAGGATAAACAAGTGAATTTGGAAGTGATGACACAAAGAAATGAGTAGATAAAATTGGAAGTGGAACACCATCAAATTTAAGCGGATAAATGGGTACTCTCTCCCAATTGGCTAATATTTGGCCACCTAACTGAAAATGTATTTTCTGTTTATTAAAGAGCTGGAGAGACGAGGAGACCTCTGTTCTGTTACTGAACAAACACTCTATCTATAGCAATGATTGCTATAGTGCTTTAACCTGTTAACAAAAAACTTTTTATTTTAACAAAGAAATATCACTTATGTTATCACCCTACCTTTAAGTGGTCAGATGGATGGGCCACGAACGCTTATGAGATTTGCAAGTGGGCCCTGATCCAGAAAAGGTTGAGATTTGAGAACCACTAACCCACCGTCCAGCATGGCCAACAACAATACCGATAAACCCACCGTTCAGCATGGCCAACAACAATACCGATAAACCCACCGTTCAGCATGGCCAACAACAATACCACTAACCCACCGTTCAGCATGGCCAACAACAATACCACTAACCCACCGTTCAGCATGGCCAACAACAATAACACTAACCCACCGTTCAGCATGGCCAACAACAATACCGATAACCCACCGTTCAGCATGGCCAACAACAATACCGATAACCCACCGTTCAGCATGGCCAACTACAATACCGATAACCCACCGTTCAGCATGGCCAACTACAATACACGACTCAATACCTCAACACAGAGTGGACGTTCAAGATTCAACAGATTCAAGGTTTTTATTGGTTACATCTAACATACTGTACACAAAAGTACAATTCTTTGGTTTCAGCTCCATGACATTATAGCATTATAGCATGTTTCAGGCCATAATTGTGGCCTGAAACATGTATTCGTATTGGATTTGTTCGGTTCAGGACGCACTATGAACCAAATGATACACTCTTTTAAAGCTGTGGCTTGTGTGTGTGTGTGTGTGTGTGTGTGTGTGTGTGTGTGTGTGTGTGTGTGTGTGTGTGTGTGTGTAGCTATCTCCCAATTATTCCACTACATCTCTTGATAATTTTGAAAGTGCTACCATACCATATCATATACAGTACATGTGTATCCATGCTTGAGTGTGTGTGTGTGTGTGTGTGTGTGTGTGTGTGTGTGTGTGTGTGTGTGTGTGTGTGTGTGTGTGTGTGTGTGTGTGTGTGTGGGGGGGGGGTAATGACTGTGCAAGGTGATTATGAAGGAAAGCTTGACCATTTGAGAGGTTGGGGTGATTGGCCTTAATCACAGATCTTTTCACCACAGGCTGTCTGGCATACATGCACGCGCACAGACACACTCTAGCCATTAACAAGCTGTGGCCACTCCCTGGATCTGAGCCAGGCTGCCCATACAGTCTCTAATGGTCTTCAACAAGGCTTTCTGCTTCACCTTGTGTGTCTGTGTGTGTGTGTGTGTGTGTGTGTGTGTGTGTGTGTGTGTGTGTGTGTGTGTGTGTGTGTGTGTGTGTGTGTGTGTGTGTGTGTGTGTGTGTGTGTGTGTGTGTGTGTGTGTGTGTGTGTGTGTGTGTGTGTGTGTGTTTCAACTCTTTCAGCTGTCTTCATGGATTCACATCATGTCTTGATCTTGCTCCGCCCCCCAGTAAATTACGGGCTCCCATTCGCTCTCGTATCATTAACCTATCAACCTCCGCCAAATTCAGTTCTGGGTTTATCTCCTCTGCCACTCCTCCTGTCCTCTCCCACTCCACTGACAATCAGCTCAACTACTTTAACAGCATCTGCCTAACTACCCTTGACCTTGTCGCTCTATTTAAAACCCGCACCAACACACCCAACATCACCTCACCCTGGCTCAATGATCACACCCGCGCACTTAAAAGAGAACTTAGGAAATATGTATACGGAAATAGAAAGCCACAAAAATGTGTTCTATGAAATCATGAAAGATCTCATGAAATCTTACAATAACTCAGTTAAAGATGCCAGAGCAAATTACTTCTCCAATCTCATTGCCAAGAACTACCAGAACTCCAGAACTCCAGAACTGTCTTTCAGACAATTGAGCACGCCGTCAGCCGGCTGGAAAACTGGGTGGGCATTTCAGGCACCGCCCTTGAGTGGTTTAGGTCGTACTTAACCGGTAGATTTGTGTCCATTGGCATTGGTGATGCAACCTCATCCCTAGCCCCCCTACATTCCGGCGTCCCCCAAGGTTCGATCCTTGGCCCCATCCTCTTCTCCCTCTATATGCTCCCCCTTGGTAACATCATCCGTAGTCACAACATCCAATTTCACTGCTACGCCGACGACACTCAACTATATCCCCCCATCAGTCCAAACGACTCCTCCAGCATACCCAAACTTCACGCATGCCTAGCTGACATCAAACACTGGATGTGTGACAAAGTCCGAGGTTCTCGTATTTGGCCCGCCCCAGCAAAGAGTCCTGCTGGGTCAAAACCTGGGCTCTTTAGCTCCAAACCTGAAGCCCTCCGTAAGGAACCTGGGGGTCACCCTTGACCCTGACCTCAATTTTGAAGGCCATGTAAAGAAGGTCATTCAGATATCCTCCACCTCAGAAACATGGTGAAAATCAAGCCCTTCCTATCCACCCCCGATTTAACTAAACTAATTCATCTATTCACGCCTTGACTACTGTAACTCCCTATATTCCTGTCTCTCTAATAAATCAATTCAACGGTTACAACTGGTTCAGAATGCTGCCTCCCGGGTACTGACCGGCACTAAAAAGTATGACCATATTTCAGCAATTCTAGCATCCCTACATTGGCTCCCAATCACTTTCAGATTTTTTATTTATTTATTATTTATTATTTATTTATTATTTTATTTATTTATTTGTATTAATTACCTTTAAGGCCATCTCTGGTCTGGCCCATCGTACATCTCCGACTTACTCGAGCCATATAAACCAGAGCGCAATATGAGGTCCTCAGACAAAGCTCTACTCGAAATCCCATTTTTTCCCTGAAAAAACAAAAGGTGATCGGGCCTTTGCTTTTAGAGCTCCGACTCTCTGGAATGCCCTCCCCTTAGAGATCAGGCTTGCAGAGTCTGTGCCCCGGTTCAAATCCCTCCTGAAAACCCACTTTTATAAAGTCGCTTTTATTCCCTAAATGCTTTTACCCATTGTGTCCTCCTGTACTGCTGCATAATTTCTTCTTTTTTTTCTCTCTCCTTGCTTTTAATGTTTTCATATATATATATATATATATATACATATATTTGTTTTGTGCTCTTCTACTGTATGGTGTATTTTATTTCTGTGAAGCACTTTGTAACTTTGTTTCGAAAGGTGCTATATAAATAAAGCTTTATTATTATCATTATTATTATGTCTGATCCTCATCACATGGGGCAACATGATTTATATGAAAAGTTGAAAATAACATGCTTTCACTCTTCTGTGGTGCAGGGAATCCAAAGCCCCACGAGTACATCCAAAAAGAAAAGGAATTCACCTCTGCATTGAATTTATTAAAGGATCAATGTTGAGCTTTTAATAAATTCAATGTAGAGGTGATCCGGTGTGTGCGTGCATTCTTTTTCTTTTTGGCTACATAAATGAAACCCATTCAGTCAGTGAAGGACCACAGAGAGCCCACACACACCGTCTTACCCGTGTCACCTCCCCAACCCTTAAATCTGCCACCTCTCTCTCCAGGCATCTGCTGCTCTCTCTAGCTCTTTCTTTGTCATCCTCTTCACACTCCTCAGCTTTGGTTTTTCCTGGCTCCACCTAATGCTTCCTTTAACCCCCCCCGCCCAAAGCTCTGTGCAGCACGTCTTCCTTAGCTTGTCTCTCCTCCCTTTGTTTCCTACTTGCTCTTTCTGTTTTATCTAGCTCCTAAGGCTCTCTCTAAACTCCTTTGCACTCTCTCTCTCTCTCTCTCTCTCTCTCTCTCTCTCTCTCTCTCTCTCTCTCTCTCACTCTCTCTCTCTTTCGTCATGCCCTTTTCCACATTTCCCCTACTCCTCTTTATGCCCTTTATCCCTCAACCCCTCAGCCCCTCCCTCAACCCCCCATCACCCTTGCCCTTCATCCCTTCTCTTCTTCTTCATCCCCTTCCCGACAATAGACAGCGCAGGAGAGGCCTATGTTGGTGGTGGGGGGGGCATTTCGATGTGGCCCCCCGGGGCCCCTTATCCACATTAATGACATACGTCCAAGTCAAGGGGACAGATTGTTACATAATGGCTTAAATTCTCTCTGGCTCTCTCTTCTGCTCGGCCTGTGACTGCGAGAATATACACGCACGGCACGCACGCACACGCACGCACGGCACGCACACTCGTGCACACAGACAGACAGACAGACAGACAGACAGACAGACAGACAGACAGACAGACAGACAGACAGACACACGCGCGCGCGCACGCACGCACGCACACACACACACACACAGAGCGGTGGGGGGCAGAGCTCAAGAAGAGAAAGGAGAGAGAGGAAACATGAAAGAGGGGAAGGAGAAAATAAAGACAAAGGAAGAGATGGAGAAGAGAGGAGGAGAAAATGAGACAGAGTCAGAGAAGAATGAGAGAGAGAGAAAGAGAGAGGGGGGGACAGAATAAGGAAAGGAGATAGAGAGACAGAGAGAGATAGAGAGAGAATTGGGAGTCTAAAGTCAGAGAAAGCCAAGCCAAAGCACTGACCAGTTTGAGAAACACAGGCTAACATGAGTGCTCCATTCCTGCTCCCACTGTGGGAAGAACATATGAAAACACAGATGGAAGGAAGGATGGAGAGAGAGAGAGAGAGAGAGAGAGAGAGAGAGAGAGAGAGAGAGAGAGAGAGAGAGAGAGAGAGAGAGAGAATAGACAGAGACAGAGTGAAAGAGAGAGAGAAGAGAGAGAGAATAGACAGAGACAGAGACAGAGTGAAAGAGAGAGAGAGAGATAGAGAGAGGGCAAGAGAAAGGGAAGGGCAGACAAGAGGTAGTTGGATGACAGCCCTGTATGCTTCTGAAAAGGACATGTTTAGTAAACACGCTGATGAATCTTTCAGCAAAGTGACAACTCTGAAGATGAGGAGTAGAGAAGAGGAAAACAGGCCCTTTTGAATAATTGATTGTTGTGGCACAGAGAAGCAAGTGTATTTATGTGTGTGTACATCAGCACAGGTACTGTATGTGTATGAGATGGTTGTGGGTTGATCTTTGTATGCATGCTTGACTGTGCGTGGGGAGGGTAATATACTCTATATTTGTATGTGTATTCATGTGAGATAGTGCGTGCTTGTGCGTGCTTGTGCGTGCGTGCGTGCGTGCGTGCGTGCATGTGCTGTAGTGTACGTACGTGAGCACGTACGTGCCTCTGAATGACTCTAAAGCCTAATTAACACTTCACTGTAAAACTGCGTTGTTTCGCTGAAAAGAGCATCTCGTTGTGGTTGTATGATGAAGTGTTAATTGGCTTGAAATGTCTCAGGGTGGCTGGACAACATGTGGTCAGACGGAGGGCCTGTCAAACAAACCACTGTACCAGCCACAAGAACTGTTACACAACACCCCAAACTTACCCACTTGACATTTCAGAGCAGTGACTAGACAAACACACGCAAATGCACACGCACACGCACGCACACACACACTAAAACTTTTATCTATGTTCACATACAGTATAACAAGTGTTCTTGTTCTTGA
Organism: Gymnoscopelus braueri; assembly: GCF_963280865.1. Lineage (NCBI taxonomy): Eukaryota > Metazoa > Chordata > Actinopteri > Myctophiformes > Myctophidae > Gymnoscopelus > Gymnoscopelus braueri. The sequence goes on from NC_137618.1 coordinate 27,222,280, forward strand.
GCACCTCCTCCAAATATGGAGACAATATAGCAGTTATGCAGGAGAATCTTGCCAGTGCCTTAGCTTTTGACTCCGACTGTAGACCTTTTTCACAGCAGTCATATTGACATAGTTTTATAATGCTACTTCCTTCACAGGTGTTACCAATGATACTAATTAAAGCCTGTTCCTGTAGCAGAGCCTTTCCAGTAAGTCAACATGCTCAATAGCAGCACCCTGACTGTTTGACCTGAATGGAACACAACCTTAATTATTATCGTTAGTAACACAGCTTTAGTACTTATGTATTCTTCTGTAAAAAAAAAAAAAAAGGTTTCCTAGGAAGGCCACCTGATTGGTTTCTTTTGGCCTCTCCGGCACATTATCTTTCTTATTTTCTGTTACTATACCTTAGGACATTTCCGATGAGCTATGGAAAAAGTGTTGAGTGAGATAATAAAGAGTGAGATAATAAAGTGTAAGACTATCAAAGGACTGTGTGAGCTAAACTTCATAGAGGAGAATTTGCATCTCTTTGAGCTACGGAGATGTTAGATGCATAAACGGTGGATAATCCACAGCATGTACCTAGTAAGAGTAGAGTTCATCCTTGGACACAGAAAACAAATGTGGCGATAGCAGATACAGAGCAGGATCTGGCCGGTGCCTTAGCTTTTGATTTGGGTATTCCTGCCAACTGCAGACACCTCACAACAAATCTGTGGACAATGTGGACACAGCAGTTTCCACTTTTTTACAGTTTACACAAGCAGTAAGCCGGCATCATCTTTGAGTGGTTGGTGCTTTGGTAAGGAATGCTCCTCCCACACTAGAGTCAAAGGTACACTACATACAAAATGGTGAACTCACTGCTGTTCTCATCAACCACATCTGGTGTTTATATAGCTGCAACATTTGAAATGAACATTTGGAAGAAAAAACGACAACAAAATAACTGTCGTTATTACATAGTTTGAATATGGTAGATGAAACACAGGAATGTTTGTTTTTAACCCACTTGAAATCTAGCACCCATATTCTGGGCATGTCATAATAGGTGAATAATTGGCACATAAAGAGGCAAGCATTCGACTAAATGTTTTGGTGTAGAGGTAAAAAGAGGGGACTAAGCATGGAGCGAAGTATAAGGGTTTAATTGGTATTGAAAGGCCATATGCCCACCACACACACACACACACACACACACACACACACACACACACACACACACACACACACACACACACACACACACACACACACACACACACACACACACACACACACACACACACACACACACACACACACACACACACACACACACAACCATTGCTGTTACACTTCCACTTTCTAAATATCTTTCTGTTGCTGCCTAGCAACTGCGGGTCAAAATGCTGTATTGGGGATAATGTATTATGTTATAATAATTATACTCATCTGTTTCCTTGTCTACATAAACACCACAAGGACAGTGGAGGAGAGGAGAGGAGAGTTTTTTTTGGGACACAGAAAAGAATGTGTCTCTCTAAGCCTTATCAGACGTAACTGATATTAATGGTAGACAATTTCCTGTGAGTGTGTGTCACACACATGTTTGTGTGTGTGTGTGTGTGTGTGCGTGTGTGTGTGTGTGTGTGTGTGTGTGTGTGTGTGTGTGTGTGTGTGTGTGTGTGTGTGTGTGTGTGTGTGTGTGTGTGTGTGTGTGTGTGCACGTTCTCTCCCTGACCCTTTTTCCATCTCTCTCCTTTTCCCTCCCTCCCCCACACACCCACCCACCCACCCACCCACACACCCACACACACCCACACACACACACACACACAATCAAAGATATAACACCCCGCTGAACATATTTTAGAGCTTGCTGTGCTCAAGTGCCCACACAATGTGTTGCACACATACTGTACACATGTAAACACTTGCTGAACCAAACAGTCTACACAGGGGCACACCTGTGTCTGCTGGAAGCCTTTTGATTGCAGCCATTTGAGAGCTACTGTCCCCTCGTTAATCCATCCAACGAGTCTCAAGCTGCGGCTTGTGTCGCCTGGAGGCTGGACCTCACGCTGCTTGGAGGACCATAACTCACTTATTGACCGATTCAATCCGGGAACGCATCTACAAATGTCTTCTAAATCCTAACTGGTTTCTGAAAAACGTATGTTGCTATATCAGTGGTGCTCAAACTTTTTCATGTCAAGGACCCCCAAAATTATATGTATTTGACCGCCGACCCCCATCTCATCACATGTAAAATATGAATAGGGCTGCCTTTACGAAAACACAACTCCTCGGTTAATGTAGTGAATACGATGTACAGCGGTAATTATATTAGGCCGAGATCAACTGACCTCGTTCCCCCAAAACTCACCTCAAACATGTGGGAAATGCTATTCTACTACGCTGCTACCATAATGTGGAATGAACTACCAAACCCCATTAAAGATCTCGACTCCCTGACCAAGCTCTAAAACTAAACTAGAATAATGGCTGACCTCAAAATACAAGTGAGCATAGTTTAACTCCTTGAACACCGTGGTAGTAGCATCCTCTGCTCGGACCGCAATGGAAACAAAGCTGCCTGCGGGGCTTTTTGTGTTATCCCTTTAGCAGAACCTTTGACTGCACTTACTACCTGCATTTTCATCATTTCTCGTAGGGTTTAATGTACTGTAAAAAGGCGGTGCCAATTGTTTGTTAAAGGACCACAGTTGCTTGCATAAGCATA
>NC_137618.1:27229989-27232489 GCF_963280865.1 Gymnoscopelus braueri
GCTCTAGGTTTCCATTCTTCAGTAAGGGTGTGATAATCGCACGCTTGAGAGAAATGGGGTCAACACCAGATTGCGAGGAACGATTAACAACACTTTCAACACATCATTTGATAGTTAGTGAAAGACACACTTAAAACAGTTTTTTGTGACTTAAGCGGCTGTATCACTTCCTCAAGTTGTCAAGTTAATAGGTGAGAAAATTACACATTGTGCGCCCTTGGTGGTACTGTACATTGATGTGCAGAGGTAGAGAGAGGCCAGATCCGTTACAAATAAGATTCATATAATTTATCTATAATATGATCATTTATTTCTTGTAAGAAGATGGCAAACTCAATACATGTATTTGAATAGGGGTGCTCAGCAGGGATTGATCTGGTGAGATTTTGCAATTTGTCAATATCATATTTTTTTTTAAGGAATTGTGTGTCTTTTTATATACAGTATTTTGTAATGAACCAGCAGCTTGGTCTTTCGTTGTGTTTGAATTAACTTTCAGAAATGAGCAGAACGTTCTAGAAATATATTTGTGATTCTTTGTGGTTCAAACCACCGCAGAAAAACCCCAAACCCCACCCACACTGAGAAAAAGTCACCAAATTAAGTACAAGATGACAGATAGCAGAATAATTACACCCGAATACGGTGTTTGAATTTATAAATTACATAAGATAGGCTACATAGCAGTACCTCTTTAATGAACTCACTGTAAATAACAGACAATAACTGGAGTTTGAGCTAAAACTATAAAAGGTGTGGTGTGGCCTCGTAGATTTGTGTCGAAATAGGCCTTTCTAATCTGCCAGCGTCAAGCATGACAGAGCAATCTGCCCTTGATGGGATTGTATTAAAGTAGTAGTGGTGCCATTTACGTAGGTAGAACCGATAAAAATCATATTTTGCTATGGGTGTCTGGTGGCACAGCCAGTTAGTGCACACTACAGATCTGACCAGATGGTCCTTAGTGTTGTGAGGACCTGTGTTCAAAGCTGACTTCCCTCATATCTCCAGAGGGCGGGGCAGTGATGGATAGACTGACAGGAGGAGGGGGGGGGGGGTGATTATAGATAAGGTGGAGAGACAGAGATGGCCAGGAGGGAGGGAGGCATTGGTAAATGAGTAGCAGAGCGAGAAGCAGATTATGATAAATGTCATTCTATTATTGCCAGGACAGGCGGGGAGCAGAATTTAGGGCAAATGGGAAAGACAGGAAGAGAGAGAGAGAAAGAGAGAGAGGGACGGAGGGAGAGAGAGAATGGGAGAGAGACAGAGAAAAGTGGGGCAGGTGGGCTGTGTGGAGGTTAGTGGAGCGGTTAGTTTATAAGTGTGTCAAGAGAACAGAGATACATAGGACATAACACGCCCTACGACAGATGCCCTCACCACCGAGGCACACTGACACACAGAGTACATGTTATGTACCTGGACGTCAGTGGTAATGCCCTGTTTCACCCAGATACTGTAAGCATGGTTTAACAGGCCATAATGTAGCAGTGCATGCTTCTGATTCCTGAACAACAAGGCAAGATTCGCTCTGGCTAAGTGGCCACTGGCGTGCTAATGTTAGCTAGATTGCCTTATTCTTTTCTTCAATAAATTCAAAAGGTAGGCTGTTTTTACAACAAATGCATGACATTTTACATCACTTAACAACAAGGCAGGCGCACCAGCAGCGAGGTCTTCTGGCTTGTGAGGCTCATGAGGCACGCCTGAGTGAGCTGCAAGTGGGTGCCCGTGCCGAACAGCTGGCCATGCGCGCCAACAAGCGCGCTGGCACCATCCATGTTGCATATTGATAGGGTTCTATCAATCTATTCGAAATTGCACATAGTACTTGAATATTGATATGAAATGTATTTTTGGTTCAGAAACCTCTAAATTGATATTCAACGTACTGTACTTTGCTTAGCTTAGATTAGCTTGACAAGACGACTCAATGCAAGCCTACGACAATGTGCAGAGGTACACAACAATGTGTGTGATGCAAGACTTAAGGGGCGGTCCTGGGCAAAACACTGTATGTGTGTGTGTGCGTGTGTGTGTGTGCATTTGTGCAGGTAAATTAAAACAATGATGTAGGGACAGTGGGTGAAGGGGGAGTAAGAGAGAGAGAGAGAGAGGCAGAAGGGAAAAGGTGCCCAGCTGTGACTACCTCGCCCTACTCACAGCATGGTCTCACTGCAGGATGAGAGATAGAGTGAGTGAGTGGGTGTGGGTGTGTGTGTGTGTGTGTGTGTGTGTGTGTGTGTGTGTGTGTGTGTGTGTGTGTGTGTGTGTGTGTGTGTGTGTGTGTGTGTGTGTGTGTGTGTGTGTGCGCACACGCTGAGAGATGGAAGCAGTACCAATCCATGGGTTGTAGGTGGGTACCAGCAAGGAGGACCACACACAGAGAGAGAGAGAGGGAGAGAGAGAATCAGAGAGAGAGAGAGAGAGAGAGAGAGAGAGAGAGAGAGAGAGAGAGAGAGAGAGAGAGAGAGAGAGAGAGAGAGAGAGAGAGAGA
>NC_137618.1:27237489-27281664 GCF_963280865.1 Gymnoscopelus braueri
CTCTCTGCGTTGTTGAGTCTAACACAAAGCAGCACACACAGACCCCCCTCCCCTCCTCTTTAATTTCTGTTACACTAGCTGTGTCCCTCCACAAGTGTTCCTTTCTATTCCTGATGCTCTTACCTTTTTCTTTCAACCCCCCCCCCCTTCTCTCTCTCTCAGAGAGGACACACTCCAGGCAGTAATGAGTGTGCACACAGGTGCCTGGAGGGGACATGCTTTCATTGGCCTTCCTGGCAAATGGTTACCATGGAAATAGGGTACCACAGTGCTGACACAAATAAAACACACACACACACACACACACACACACACGCACACGGCCCTTTCTCACTTGGAAGCCGTAAATCCACTGCCAATGTTCCATAATAGCGTTATGTGGGAACAGAAGCTGTTATTTGAATACTATATCATACCTTACAGGTAGGAACTGCTTGGAAGAGAGGGGCTGTTAAGGGGTGGGCTGGATGGGGGTGTATGGCGGTATGGGGGGTGGCTTGTGGGTTGGGGGTATGGGGCGGGGCTTTCAGGTAGGCCTGGGCCAAACACCTAAAGGGCGCTTTTTCTAGTCGATTTAATGGGAATTAAAGCGTCAGATTTCCGTAACATATAACATGCTTATGTAGCTACAGTACGCAGGAAGTGACGTTTTATATCACACAACCTGTGGGCACAGTGTTCTTTTTAAGTGCAGAATTGGAGAGCAGAGCAACAAGCAAAACAGCCAAATGCAGCATTCACAAAAATATCTGGAACAAATTGGAACAACTCGAGTGTTACTTTGACTCCCAGGATTCAAACCCTGGTCTCCTAGGAAGGAAATCAAACATCTACCACTCAACCAAAGGGGAATGACACATGACTATGCCCTTTTCAGTTATATTTTATTCAGCAATGTTAGCGATTTCATGTGGGAAATGGGATCTAGTGACTGACACACACACACACACACACACACACACACACACACACACACACACACACACACACACACACACACACACACACACACACACACACACACACACACACACACACACACACACACACACACACACACACACACACACACACACACACACACACACACACACAGCTCTGAAGTTTGTTGTGTCATGTTGTCATGTTGTGCCAAAACTAACCTGTGCTCAGGGACAAATGCTTCCAATTCTGTTACAGCCCACACAAAATTACACATGGTACTATAAGGCTTACTACATCAACACATTGAGACATGTATAGACAAACACTGGAGCTAAAGTTGGCAAATACATACAGTATACATACCTACATATACATACTCTATGTGCACTCATGCCCGCTGGCAAACAACATGGATGGGTGAATGTGTGGGTCACTTGTCAAATGTCACGATGATTATATCATTATATAACCACTTAAGCCTTTTATACTTTGTCATATGATGAATGGCGAAAATAGCCAATCTATAAGCTCACAACATGTGGTATTGTGAGGTGTTGTGAGCCGGTAGATCGGATATTTTGGCCAATTTTGAAATGTAAAATAAATGCTATTTTTTTAATTGGATGCCAGGATTAATGTGGTTAATTCTCTCCTCAAATCAGAAGGCTGGAAAGCCATATGCAGCCTCATCATGACAACAGAACCTTCAATAGACGAATCCACAGACACGCTGCCTGTAGCTGCCTGTAGGCGGCCATTGCTGCGGTGCGGAGCGTTGACACCGCAGCTATGGCTGCCTACAGGCAGCGCGTCTGTGGATTCGTCTATACTCCATGATGGGACAACGCTGTCCCATCATGCAATGCCACTGAGAGTGCCTCCAGGCTCTCCAGGCTCGATGGCAAGCTCCGGGACCTGGGCCTGAATACATCCTTGTGGACTGGATCCTGGACTTCCTGACAGACCGCCCCCAGATTGTGAGTGTCTGGTCGTTCTTCCTCCACAGACACAGACACAGACATCAAACCATGTCGTGAAGTTTGCTGATGACACGGCAGTGGTGGGACCACCTTGGAGCAGTGGTGTATGGACAATCATCTCTCCCTGAACGTCAGTAAAAGCAAGGAGATTGTTGTGGATAACAGGAAGAAGAAGGATGAGCTCCCACCCGTTACCATCAATGGCTCAGTGGTGGAGAGGGTGTTGACTTTTAAATACCTGAGGTGAATATTGAGAAGGACCTGACTTGCCACGTTATGGCAGTTGTTAAACAGGCCCAACAGCACCTGTATGTAAGGCGCTGAGGAGGGTCGTTCACACTGCAGAGAACATCACCGGGTGTGAGCTGCCTAGCCTGGAGGACCCTCTACACCCAGCGCTGCCTCAACAAATCCCTGAGGATCATTTAAGACCCCACCCACCCCCACAAAAGACTGTTCTCCCCTCTAAGTCCAAAATGGTGAAGGGATACAAGACCCCCTTAGCGCACACTAGCAGGCTGAGGAACAGTTTTTTCCCACAGGCCATCAGCCTGTTAAATAACAGCGGAGTGACTGTGCAATAACCCTCTAACAGCACTTTGCACTATATGCACTTTCACTGATATTTTTGCCCTGTTTTTATTGAGAGTTTTAGGTTGCGGTTTCATCATGTTTTTTATTGTAATGGAGCTTCCGAGCATAGGTTTTTCACATGTATGTACCTAACCAGTGCATCTAAGAGACAATAAAATGAATCTGAATCTGAGAGTCAGACAGGGCAGGATATAGGCCTTATATGGCTAATCTTGACTCACTTCCAAAGTTAACTCACTAAGACATTTGGTCCCTATTTCAGCTCGGTCTGAGCTGTGACTAAGAAGGCTGTGTGTGCACGCACACACACACACACACACACACCCACACACCCACACACCCACACCCACACCCACACCACACACACACACACACACACACACACACACACACACACACACACAGGCGTGCTTACGCGCGTGCGTGTGTCTGTGTGTTTACAAGGCACTTGAAGACAGCTGGCTCTGCAATACAAGCAGCGGGCATTTATGTAGCTCTCTGATTCTGTGCATGTGTTTTATACAACTGAGCATGCGTGTGTTTATGCTCCATGCACATAATGTATGTGTGCAATGTGCATGTCTATGGTGTGTGTGTGTGTGTGTGTGTGTGTGTGTGTGTGTGTGTGTGTGTGTGTGTGTGTGTGTGTGTGTGTGTGTGTGTGTGTGTGTGTGTGTGTGTGTGTGTGTGTGTGTGTGTGTGTGTGTGTGTGTGTTAGTCACCAGTTGTGGTCTTTTGTGCGTGTGCACGACTGCTTTGTGTATGTTTGGAAAGTCTTTGAGCTTTGGGATTGTTTGTTAAGTCTCTTCTTGAAGGCATACGCACTACTTGATCTGATGTCTCCAACAACGAATGCCGTTCCATGTTGTTACAGCAGAATGGAGAAAGCTCCTGTTAAGGCATTTTGTATTATCCCTGGGGAGTGACAAGACATGACTTGGTGGTAACCTTTATGTGGTTCAACCTGGGACATGAGCAGTGATTTTAGTGCTCCCAAAGAAGAGATGTGGATAAGATGTGGATAAGATAGATTTGTTTCTGGACAGGCCAACAGAATATGACAGTAATGGGCATGTGTGCTGAGGTTGAACATGTGCGTCAGGCAATGCACTTTTCCTAAAGGTCAGGCAGAAGATCTTGGCTTTTTTTGGGGGGTAACCGTAACGTGGGGAATGCCTTCATTTTCAATGACAAGGATGTCTATTGATCCACTTCTCCCAGAAAGTGAATCTACAATACTCCACCATTTCTTTGAACTGAGTTGTTAGAAAGATATTTTTTCAGTTTGCTGTCATCCTATGCACCAAAGACAACCATACAGAAGGGTGCAGATAGACAAATTAATGAAAGAATCAAATAGACAACACTCACATAGGAGTGGGTCGATGATTCAGAGAACTTGACGCTGAGATGTGTAACCGTGAAAACATCCACGTGTTTGATAGACGTGAAGGTTAGCGCACCAGGGGGGAGGAGAGAGCTAATGGCGGCCTCAAGGTGAGAAAGGAGATGAAAAAGATCCTTTATTTTAAGCCTCAGAGCCTGCTCCATTGAGGCCGACCGATTGGAGTCAATTACATTACATTACATTACATTACAGTCATTTAGCAGACGCTTTTATCCAAAGCGACTTACAATAAGTGTATTCAACATAGGTAGGGAACGAAAACTACTAATCACCAGAAGTCTTTAGTGCATTTTCTGCAAAAACAAGCAACCAAGAGTATACCTAGCGCTAAGGTAAAAGTGCAATATATCAGCTACCTATTTCCTTAAACAGATGAGACAAAATAGCTAAATCAAATGAGCATGAGCTAAAACAAATAAGTGTATCGACTAAACAAGATCCAATAGACAATCCAATAATCCAATAAACAATACAGCAATAGAAAACAAGCGTTCGTACAACTAGTTAACAACAAGTAGGTCAGGCAGAGAGGAAGGGTAGTGTTTCCTGAAGAGGTGGGTTTTCAGCCTGCGGCGAAATATGGGCAGTGACTCTGCTGTCCTAACATCAGTGGGAAGTTCATTCCACCACTGTGGGGCCAGAACAGAAAAGAGTCGTGACCGTGTGGATCGGCCAGAAGGACCCTTGAGTGACGAGGCAATCAGTCGCCCCGAGGTGGCAGACCGAAGTGGTCGGGCAGGGGTGTAGGCATCGACCATAGCCCGGAGGTAGGAAGGAGCTGTTCCTTTCACTGCCCTATAGGCTAGCACCAGGGTTTTGAACTGGATGCGAGCCGCTACGGGGAGCCAGTGTAGAGAGCGGAGAAGGATGGTTGTGTGGGAGAACTTGGGGCGGTTGAACACCAGACGAGCCGCAGCTTTCTGAACAAGCTCCAGAGGTCTGATGGCAGATGCCGGAGCACCAGCAAGGAGGGAGTTGCAGTAGTCCAGGCGGGAGATGGGGGTCAATGGGGATGTCACGCGTTTTCTTCAGCAACGCAACGCAACGCAACGCAACGCATAAGAGAGCATAAGGTTGTTCTGAGTCACAATCACACAAAAACACACAGTCACGCACAAAATCGCGAACTAATAAGACAAACTTACTTAGAGCTGTATTGTGCGATATTCTTTACGCCGTGGCTCTACAAGTGGCTAGCCGTCTATGACAGGGTTTTTGGGTGTGTCTGTCTGCCTGTGAGCTAATCTCACAAACCCCTGGACCGATCAGCGCCAAACTTTGTATGCACACTGCCAGTAGGCCACAGAAGAACCTCCACTATTCCTTGTTTTCATTCACATATCTAACTAAATGTTTTTCAAGCGTGTCCTGCCTCATGTCTGTCGAATAGGCGCCGATCTGACTGATATTCCCGTACACAGGCATATATGGAGATATTTGTCCAGATCCACTGATCCGACCAATATGCCCATATATGGGCATTACTGATCACATCAGCGTATGGCCATATACACTATAAGCATAAATAAAAGGGACACAGACAGACAGACGGGTACACTCTTAACGCTTAAATGCTATTATTTGTATTTTATCTGTGTATTTTTATTTGTTTGTTTAATGTTTTATTTAAATGTATGCTGCTTTCTTGAAAAGAATATTTACATCTCAAAGTGGTTTTACCCTGGTTAAATAAAGGATATATAAAAAATACAAACTTAAAAATGTCCATCTCCATTGGGAATACAAAATCGTTGATACTTTTTATGAAATACTTAATTATTTTTTCTTTTTGGCTATGGCATCTGCCATGCTTGCAAAGTCAACCACAACAATGCACCAACTTCGGCGAGTTTGGGAATGGATGACGTCATCCATATTTATATGTCAGACGGCGCTCACACTATGGGAACAGTACACATCTACACATAGTACACAAAGACCTTCGGGGGTTTGGCCACTTCCTATGTGAAAGCCCCCTGTACCCCCAGACGGATACAGGTCCAGTGGGCAGCTTAACATTGAGGCCAGCTCAATGTTAAATGGACATTTTTTTCCTAAATGTTAAAACAGTGAAGTATAATAACTAAGGAAAATGGTGGAGAATAATGTAGAGTATACATGATTTTAACATGGATGGTACATCATTATCAGACCTACATTTATCCTTCAAGTTGTTGTTTAGCCCCAAAATGAGTGGATGATATACAGGTTTTGTAGAAATGCATGCGCAGTAGAAGGAGTAAATCGCCTTGGTGGCTAAATGAAAACCTGTTTGCGCATTCGCACCGCCTACAGGGCTAAATATGGGAGACAATGGCAAACATTTATTGATTATTAGAAGTGGAGACACATGTAAATGGAAAAGTAAATGGTTGTCATGCCAGAGCCATGAGTGATTTTTGTGGCAAGTTTGAAGACAATTGGACAACTGCAGTGCTATGTGTTTTATACAGGGGCATGGCTTCAATTAAAGTAGATAAGACAAGATTTTATAAAGGAAGTCAAAGGGGCTCAAATCAGGCTGAAGCCGTGTCCACATTTGGACACGGCTCGGGCCGCTAAGCCGATGGGCACCACCGATCCGACTGATATGCCCATGTATGGAGATCTCTGTATCTTGTCAGTCCTTGTCCCTTTTATGCCCATATGGAGATCCCTGATGTTGTCACTATGTGCCCATATATGGGCATGATGATATGCCCATAAAGTATAGAGATCTCTGTATCTGTCAATCCTTGTCCCTTTAATGCCCATATATGGAAATTGTGGTAATGAGTTTTAACTGTATTCACTCTCATACACACAAACACAGACACTCTCATACACACAAACACAAACAGACAGACAGTTCCTAAAGGAAAAAAGTGCAGAGCCTCTTTGGGGCGTGGCCGCTGTTCGGAATGCAGGTCCAGTTCTGCAAAACTGGTCATCAGAAATACATCTTCGACCTCCTCAAAATTCATGTCCCCTCCCTCTCCCTCAGGTCTGGTGACGCCAACCTCCTTGAGGTCCCCAAGACCAAGTACCGTACCTGGGGCGATAGGCCTTGGGCTTTTGCTTTTGCTTCCCCAACCCTGTGGAATGCACTCCCCAATACCCTCCAAACCACTCTCAAAACCCACCTCTTCAATATGTCTTTCCCCAGCTAACTGTACACCCCCTGTCTAACCATTCCACTGTTTTTCTTGATTTAGCCTTAGCCTTTTCTTAGTATTTTTTCAATAAAGTTGATTTTCTTTTGTTGTTTTCTCCCCCATGTAAAGCGTCTTTAGGTACTTAGAAAAGCGCTATATAATAATATTATTATCATTATTATTAGAAATACACCTGCCAAGTGTGAAGTCAATCGGCTCTATGGTTCTTGAGATATAAGGACAAAAAGACATAATACATAATACAAGGTGAGTACAGGTGAGATTCCTGGAATATACTATAGATAGACTATAGATGTCAAGACTAGACAAATGAAGAGGGGATACATGGAGAGATGGATCATGGAGAGGTGTACTGTACAAATAGAGAGGAAATAGAGAAGAAGACAGAGACACTGAGCGAACGTGTGAATGTTAAGTATAAACAGCGCCCTCTATCTGTCCATCTGACTGGCTACAGGAGCAATGTGAACAAAGAGAAAGAGAGGAGCCTTCATAGATATTAGATAGAGAAAGCAAAGTGCTGAGGGTAGGAGCAGAATGAGAGCAGACAAAAAGAGATGAATAGTGAAGTTCAGATAAGACAGGAAAGTATGTGCGTATGTGCGCATGCATGTGCGTGCGTGCGTGTGAGCAGACAGACACATTAAGCCAGCAGGAGTGACAGACAGACAGAGATGGTGGAGACAGATTAGTGTGCAGGCAGACAGAGCAATGCTAAATAAATCAGCCATTGCTGGCACTAAGTGTGACTGAAATGTTTACGATAGGCCGGCATCATTTGGAGAAAGACAGAGTGAGGGAGCTAGAGAGAGAGAGGGAGAAATAGAGAGAGAGAAACTGCCCTGTTGTTCAGCTTGATAGAGAGAAACAGGAGTGAGGTGAAGACAGAGAGATTGAAAATGGGGGAATAAGAATGTGGAAGGATCTATATTGGGTGAGAGGTGTAGGCAACCAACTGATCACAAACAGTAACATTTTAGAGGAAGTGTGCATCTGTGTGTTTTTTTGTTTGTCCGTGCATGTGTGTGTGCGCGCGCGCGCGCGTGCGTGCGTGCGTGCGTGCGTGCGTGCGTGCGTGCGTGCGTGCGTGCGTGCGTGCGTGCGTGCGTGCGTGCGTGCGTGCGTGCGTGCGTGCGTGCGTGCGTGCGTGCGTGCGTGCGTGTGTGCGTGCGTGCATGCGTTCGTGCGTGCTTGTGTGCATGCGAGCGTGTCCTTTAATGCATGTCACCGTAACAGCCACATCCACACACAGGTCTAATAATTCCTACTAATTAGTTAAAATAAATAGGTAGAGGTCAAATGCAGGTCTGTTAATACATAATTAATCTCTACTGACCCAGTGCACTGCATGCCACTGGTAGGTCTATAAATAGAGGCTACAGCTCCCTCCAAGCCTACTCAAGGTTTACAATGGAGATGACTGGAATTATAAATAGACACCTCCTTGACCACTATTCATTCTTTATGAATGAACTTTTCAAGATGTCCTTCCTTGTACCACATTGATTCAAAGGTCTGACAGCGAGTCCCTGGTTCAATTCCCGCCCAGCCGGGACAATTGCTGCATGTCACTTCCATGCTCTCTCTCTCTCTCTGTGTTTCCTGTGTCTCTCCACTTTACATCAAATAAAGCCAAAAAAAGAAAAGGAGGGAAATTGTTGTCGGTGTTGACCTTCAAAGAGGAAGGCGAAAAGTGAGAAACGATTATATCACGATAACTAGAGAAGACCGTCTTCTGAGATTGATAAATATCACAATATCTGTACGGAAACTCTATCAGTCTAGTTGACATTCACACTGGACTGAATGAGAGTTTCAGCCTGTATTTCATTACTTATTTTAGCTTTGTAGTGTTAATTAAGACAACAAAATTGTACATTACACACTTATTCCTAACCCCAAAAGAAATTCCACAATACCAGTAAAATGACAATAAATGATAAATATGGATATACTGTATTGCCCAGCAATTTAGCTGCGATGTAATTTTACAGCACATACAGTTAAAGTACATTTCTCTCACCGTTGAGAGTAGAGTTCACAGTGGTCTCAGGGAGGGTTAACCACGGCTGATCAGATTAGCCATGGATAACTTGCAATGTAAACGGAAGTCATCAACGGAGCACTTTAACCATAATCCGGCCCACGGGTCAAAGGTGAGAGGTCAGGTAAGCGACTAATAGGTCTTTAAGGTCATCTTTTCCCTGGGTCTATCCTCAGCCTTGTTTAGAAACTCAGCAATTACACAACAAAATCCCTTGAGTTCCTGGAACTGTGTGATTGTAGAAATTGACCTATAAGGATTTTGCTATGAAGACAAAGCTTCTCAAAGCTTGGACAGTCATAGGACAAGCCACCAACAAAGCAGTGACTAACTGTTCTGTGAACTTACCTCATCAGCTATTTTTAGGAGGTACTACAAAGATGGAGAAAGATAGCCGGACAATGGAGAACAACACACCTAGGAGCTCCATCCCCCTGTGCTCTCATGTGTAGCAAATCTGCAGTGCAACTGTACTTTTCATTTAGATGTGGAATTCTAATTAGGGATGGGCTTTGATGATGGATGAATCTCTCCATGTCTATCGATCTTTCTGCATGACACGCGCACGCACGCACGCACGCACGCACGCACGCACACACGCACACACACACACACACACAGTGTGCTAGTTCATGCAGTCCAGTATACTGTACCTTCATTCTCTGCAGGCTGTGCAGTGACAATTAAGCCTGATTTATATTTGGCTGCAAAATTGTGTCTCGTACCGAAAGTCAATCTACAAGCTCGGTTTAGTTTATTTCGATCAACTTCCATAAACATATCCATAACATCATGTACAGTAACATAATCAAACTGTAAAATAGTTTACGGTGATCGAAAAGGAATAGGCTGAAGCTAAAAGATTATACAAACAAAGTTCCAGTTCCAAGTACATAAAACAAAAACAAAAAATCCCACAACCATCAATAAGAGTGTCATTAAATAGATCTATATGGATCCATATATGGTATTATACACTAAACGCATAGCACTATACCACATACCACAATCAATCAATAGCCAATTAATACTCATATACCTACATACCTCGTTGGGATAATAACAACGACGATCATCATCATTATTATAATTAATTATAATTATTACTGCTATTATTACTACTAGAGGTTCGCCCTCACATCTACAGTTCAAGCTGCTACCCGGTGCGGTCCTCACACCTAGTATGTTGCACCGCAGATCCGACCGGGGGCTTTGTCAGAGAACCCGTTTCTGCCCATATATGGAGATGTCCGTTTCTGTCAGTCTGCCTGAAGATCCCTGATGTCATCAGTATATGCCCATTTATGTATATTGGTTGGATCGGCGGTTCTGGACAACTAATATCCGAACAACTCGGTGACGGGAACCGCACTCCCTGGAGTCCTTGCTGCTGCGCATGCCGAGTTTGAAGTCGGTTGGTCCCATATATGCATATGACCATATATGGGCATAGCGGATGGATTTGTGGCTTTGGACAACCGGATCACTGTACCCTTTCATGGCCATATATGGAGATCACTGATGTCACCAGTGTCGCCCATATATGGTCATGCCCCCTTTTGTGCCCATATATGGAGCTGACTAATTGTTTGCGCCTGATGCCATGACAACACATTAAGGTTAGACAACACACTCTATATATTTGGGCGTAGCTGCAGGCAATGGCTGACTCATAGTGACATGAGCGTGATGTCAGAGGTCCGCCCACCGGCCGGTCCTCCTTTAAGACAATTTTAATATAGGATTACCGTATTATTATCATCATCGTTATTTTGATTATATTAACATCAGCTTCATCACCACCACCATCATCACTATCATATTACCACCAATATTACCATTTCTGCCACCATCACTATCATCATCACCACCATACTACTATAATAAATAATATATTATACTCTGTACAAATAATATAATTACCTAGTTATAAATACATTTCGGTGCATGACACGAGGCACAATCAAGTATAAATCAGCCGGATGTTACTGTCATTAACATGGTGACTTAATAGTTTTTTACACACTTGTGGGGATCTTGTTTAAACTTGAGCCATGCTGAAGAAGCATCTAATGACAACCACAATGCAAATTCAGCACAGCATTCAGCACAGGCCAATCTGTAACATCCTGGGTGACAATTTAACAATAAAATATGGAGCGTTTATATTCTCCACACTGACGTGCACTTCATGTTTGTATAACTTGGCGCCAAATGACTCTTAAACAATTTTTTGCTTTAATATATCATTACGTAGAATGTTTAGAATTTTGCAGAACAAGTCTCAAAAACATCTCGCTGCTTGTACTTGTAAGTTAGTAAAAAAAATAAAACCTTCTTGATTCCCTAAAACATCTCATCTGTTCAGGATCCCCACCCATCCCCAACCCAAAAAATTATAATGAGGGACAGGCAGCAACGATGACTGAATGGGAGAAATGAAAAGCAGAGACATTAGCAAAGGGGGCGAGATTCGTATCAAGAGGGGAAGACTATTTTGGGCATGAATAGACATCTAATGATGCCTTGATTCCTGCAGCACTGTTGAAGAGAGAGAGAGAGAGAGGTGCAGGGTAGAGACGAGGAGAGAACATATCGTCGCTGACAGGTGGAAACCTTGTATGTCCAAAACCGTTCCTTTTTTTACGATTTAAAATAATGTAAATAAAATATTGAAATTAACCAATCTACAAGCTCACAAGATCTGCTATTTTCACTACTTTTGTGCAGCACCCTTGTAAGATGACGTTTTACTTTATGAAAAAACATAAATGTTGAAATATGGAGATATAAGGTTTCTGCCAGACAGCAACGATATGGTCATGCTAGAAGAGCAGTAATTATTATAATTAGCCGTTGTTTGCACCTGAGCAGAGGCCCAAAGCTGCTTTTACAGCACCAACATGTGACCCTTATGCGCGTGCATGCGTGCGTGCGTGCGTGCGCTGTTTATGTGTTGTGTGTTTGCTTGTGCTTAATGCCTCGCTGTCCCATGCGTCTTGGAAGCGTGGGATGACTGCCTAAAACCAATCTGTCTCCGTCTGTGCGCCAGCCAGGCTGCTTGTCCACTATTCGTCGATCTCTCTGCTATCAATCTATCTGCCTGTTTATCAGTGCTTCTGTCTGTCACTTTTCCCTGAGCCTCCACACCGAAATGTCAAAGGCAGGGCTAGTAGGAGATAAGAGGAAGGGGGAGAGATCATGTCGCAAGAGATGTCAGCGTACGGCAGCACTTAGTGCCTGTGGATTTATCAGTTCGTCAGTACGGCTACCGCTGTACTGCTATCTCGTATTTAGAAAACTATAGGAACGCATCAGAGGAAAGACCACTGAGAGAAAAGAGTGAGTGTGAGTGTGAGTGTGAGTGTGTGTGTGTGTGTGTGTGTGTGTGTGTGATTAAGACAGAGAGAGATCCAGACAGACAGACAGAAAGACAGACAGGCAGAGGATAAAGGAAAGCCAGAACTTCCCTATTTGTCTCCATGGTAACAGACCAATCATGCCCTCATTCAAGGTTAAAGGTCAGGGGTGACGTACAGGAAATGCCTGCTCAAAGACAGACAGAGGGAGACTCAGGGAGGAGAGTCAAGGATAAAGACTGAGAGACAGAGAGAGAGACCCAGAGATAGAAATGAGTGAGGGACGGATGCAGAGAGAGCGATAATGGGGTGGAGGGGTTTTGAATCTTTTCAAAGTTAAACCTACATTGTAAAAGTTCATTTAACTCTTGAGAATGGAACCAAATGGACCAGGAGTTTTACTGTGTAAGTGATACAGCAGAGTACGGTATGATTCTGAGCAAACAGCAAGCGGTGGCCTAACTGAGACACGATTCTTTTTTTTTATGATTCTTTTCTTCTGTGAGCAATATCCACTCCACCCAACATGTCTGGAAACTCAGTGACCTCATCATCCCAATTCACAGAGACGCTTACAGGCTGTAGCCTGTATAAATACAGGCTATAGGTGTGTTCATTAGGGCTGTCGCCATGATGACATTTTACTTGGCGATTAATTCTCATTCAAATAATTGCGATTAACGATTTAATTGTGTTATTGACATTGAACATTGGAACATAAAAAATCTATTTCTATTTGCCATGTAGGCTTTATAAACAAACATTTGCACAGGATAGATATGACACATAACTGACTATGAAATTACTATGGACAATTATTTTATTAAGTCATCGATTATCGATTATTTTTTGATCAATTGATTACATTGATGAATTCAATTAACTATTGCACCCATAAAAACCTGAGTACAGACAAACCTCCATAACATTCAATGTCGCACCATCTGGCGAAGTGAAACTTTTGTGTACAGCTTTTGTTGGGCAGTGGCTCAGGAGGTAGAGTGGCCGGTTGGGATTTGAAAGGTTCCCCGGTTCGATCCCCGGCTCCTGGGTTAGCGTTGAAATGTCCTTGAGCTAGACACTGAACCCCTAACTGCTTCATGGTTTCCTCCACCGTCAGTGAGTGAATTTGTGGGTGAATTCAATGCAAATTGTAAAGCACTTTGAACAGTGCTATATGAATGCACCATTTAACTTTAGCCCATTCAAACCGGGAAAGCATTGTGTAACCATGTTATCCATATTTTATACTTTGGCTATTCAAAAATAGCAGATATACAAGCTCATAGCTTGAACTTGTAGATCTGCAAAAAAAAATATTTGAATATATATATTTTTAAATGGAACATTTTTGAGGGGTCTCTGGAACAAAATATTTTGAGATGGGGGTCGGCAGCCATATACATATAGGCCTAATTTTGTGGGTCCTTGCATGAAAAAGTTTGAGCACCACTGATATAGCAACAATAGACATTTGTAGAGTCTCAGGTCTAAATGGGTTAAAGGAGCACTTCCCCCATTTTCAAACGTATCTCCATATAATTGGTCCTTTAAGTCTGATTTATACTTTGTCATACGCACGTATCGTGCGGCAAACACTGCAGATCTATAAGATCTGTTATTATTGCCGCACAACACCAGCATAACCAAGTATAAATCGGACTTTAGTTTAGTGCATCGCAGTTGTTCTTTTCTCTTCAAAAACAAAGTGCACGTCGTGAAAGTTCTCCCCAAAGCCGCCCCATGCCCACGACGGGAGGTTGGAGAAGTATTCTGGATCAGTATTCCAAGGGAGCCAAGGTTTTATTATAGAGATGATGAATCATGCATCGAAAAAGCTCACACTGGGCTGGTGGGTTCGTGTACAGTACTGTACATGCATGTGTGTGTGGTGGGGTTGCGTAAGGCAGAGAGAACACAGCATGTACCTGGGGACACAATGGTATGACGAATATTCCACTTACGTCACTCCTTTCACAGGCAGGGGGCCATCCCCAATATGTCTCCCTCCGCCTATAACGTCTATGTCCAATAGTACAGTGGTTCTCAAACTGTTTCATGTCAAGGACTCCCAAAATCTACAAGCTTGAGCTTGTATATCTGCTATTTTTCAATAGCCAAAAGTATAAAATATGGTTAAAGTGGTTAAAATGATTGTGGCGCTATATTAACACATTTTGCTGGGGATCCGCTGGTACCCCCCTCCCCCAAGGACCCCACTTTGAAAACCAATGCAATAGTACATCAAAAATGTATATACTTTACAGAAGTTTCATCAATATGGAAGTGAGGTTTATCTACAGTAAAAAAAAAAGCCTTATATTTCAAATAGAACGCTACAGAACACGTGTGCGGTCACGCGTGTATGCGTACGTGCATCTGCATGGCCCGTGCGTGTGTGAGTTGATTGGAGCTCTCCAACGATTCACACATGGTTTCTCATTACGACATTTGGGTAAACTCAGAGACTGAGAATACAGCGAGATAGAGAGATAAGGGAGATATACATAGAGAGAGACACAGAGAGAGAGAAACAGAGAGAGAGAGAGAGGGACTGCAGAGATCAAGCGTGGGAAACAGCAACACAGGAAGAGAGGGGGAGGGGTTTGTAGGCAAAAAAAATAGTTAAAGTATTCTAAAATGAGTTTAAAAAAAAAATAAACTGCCTTTTTAAAGCTCCAAGAAGTATGTTTTACAGTGTTAAAATACAATATAGTGTGTGTGTTTATTGCCCATAAAATGGTAAAATGGTGCATTTATATAGTGGCGTTATCCAAAGCGCTTTACAATGTGCATTATTACATTCACACAAACATTTCATACATGACAGTGGAGGGAACCATGCAAGGCACCAACCTGCTCATCGGGAGCAATTAGGGGGTTCAGCGTCTCGCTTAACCCATTCAATCCGGGAACACATCTGTGTCATTTTAGATTTCTTTGGCTATTAAAAAATAGCAGATATAGAAACTCTGTGCCACGCTATGAGCTTGTAGATCTGCTATTTTAGAAAAATCGCAGATTTGGCAAATCTTTGAATATATAATTGATATACATTTTTAACTTAAGTCTTTGCTTCTGGGGGTGCCTGGAACAAAACATTTTTTGTTGGGGGGGGGGGGGGTCCGCAGACAAATATATATCATTTTGGGGGTCCTTGACATGAAAAAAGTTTGAACCACTAACATTATAGCAACATACGTTTTAGTTTTTTTTTACTGTTTAGAAGACATTTGTAGAATCCCCAGAAGCAAAAATGTTCGCTTTAAAAAACATATATTTTCAAAATGTCACGATTAAAAAAAAAAAATAGCCCAAAGTATAAAATAATAGTTATAGCAAAAGAATAATCTAAAATGACACAGTATGTATTCCCAGATTGAATGGGTTAAGTACACTTCGACACTAACTCCGGGGGAGCCGGAGAACCTTTCCGTTTCCCCAAGCGTGCGCTCTACTTCCTGAGCCACTGCTGCCCGTGGGGTATGGGGGTGCGTGGCGTATGGGGTGCGTGGGGTGCGGGGGTGCGTGGGGTACGGGGTGTGTGGGGTATGGGGGTGCGTGGGGTCTCGCTCAGTTTTTTTTCTTCGCGCTGATTCACAACACCTCTCTCTCCATCAAAAGCACCTCAGTGGCCCTTCAACAACGGCATGTTTCACGCCCCACACCTAGCCAAGCTCTACTACTCTCCGTTCAAATGACCTCTCCCTTGTCTAACCTTTCACTCCGACTGTGAAATTTAATGAGAGGGGATGGAGAAAATAAATCATTTACAACAGACTGTCAATGAGACATGGGTTAGATTAAATCAACAATACACAGAGATAAATGCATAAATAGGCCAGACAGGCAGACAGATGGATAGACACAGATAGGCCGATAGACGGATGGAGTGATTGACAGGCAGAGCGATGGAGAATGATGGATGGAAGGAACGAACGGTGATTAGTCTTGGAGGACAGACAGAGAGATGAACCCTAATCCTGTGCTGGCTGTCTCCCAGAACGCACTGCCCCTCTCAACACAATTCTCACCTACCTCTGTACTGGATGTGTGCGTGTGCGTGTGCGTGTGCGTGTGCGTGTGCGTGTGCGTGTGCGTGTGCGTGTGCGTGTGCGTGTAGTGCGGGCAGGGGAGATTAAACGAGCAAAAGCAACAGGCAGAGGAACAGAACATGACCATGAAATGAAATGCATGTGTTTATTTATTGTATACAAATATATGTTTATTGTGAGAATATCAAAAGCTGTGTGAATTGCCATGAGATATTTAGAACCTGGCGGAGAGATCAGAATCTGAGAAAGTGGGGGTTCTTCTGTGGTTCTTTGGGATATTTGAGGTGCTAGTATAGCTATACAGCATATGGCAGAGATGATATATAGCACATATAATGGTTCTATATACAGTAACACCATTTAACAAAGTGTATGTCAGCATGTAGCACTATGCACTATGTAGCACCTTTAAGATAGGTGCTATAAAGTACCAAAAGTGGTTCCGGTATGATTACCAGACAAAGAACCACTTGTATTGCTATTTAGAACCCTTTTAGGGTAGTAACAGCATAGCACCACCTATTCTAAGATTTGATTCCTTAATACTTCAATCATTCCTTTTGAAATGTAATTTGGTCTCCTTTTTGTTTGCTGTCTGTAGCTGTGTTTTTAATTATGTTGCTTGGCCAGGTCTCCCTCGAAAATGGGACGATCCTGGTTAAATGAACCTTAAATAAAGAAATACAAATAAATAAGTCCCTGTCACAGCGGTTAAAACACAGAATCCACATTGAGATATTGGTTCCTGTTCGTTTTAAATGATGGTTTATCATTAAAGTGACCTGGTAAATTATTATAGCAGGTGACTTTCTGGGAAAAGCCATGAGGTCACCAGAATCAGTAGGGTTCATCCTAGAATCTGCTTATTAGATTATGAGATATGTCACAGTCCCTTTGGCCTGGCCTGCAAGGCCTGTATAGAGTACCGAAGTCCTGACGTTACTCATTCATCCCCTGGGTCACGGAAGTAATTTCTCTATGGAGAATAATATTGGGTCATCTTAGAATCGTCTCATATAAGAATTGTGGTCTAAAAATAAACAAATGATCCCGGCGATATCGTCAGGGAGGTGGCTCTGTATCATTTACGATAGTCAGTCACTCATATTTAGCCTCATATTTAGCCTGAGGCTACGAGCTCAATCCATGGTCTTGAAGGGCGGACCCAAACACAGCCGCCCGGATTTGTGCGTGGCTTCCTATTGCTTCACCAATCTATGTCCCCGCCTCCCCTCCCCTCCCCCCCTCGGCCTGTGCACGGAGCACGCTGACGTCACCAAATTTAGAGCGACGCCCCTCTGCACTCTGATTGGTTAGGAGATAACAAGGTCCAAGACCATCGTTCCTGCATGGCTCCCCAGGCTTTTTTTCTTTTGTAACAAAAAAAAAAGCCTGGGTTTCCGAGGCTACTCATATTTGATACAGTCTGTTTCGGGCAAAAATGTAATTAATTTGGTGGCGGTAACGTTAGCATTTTCTCGCCGACAGTTGATGCTTCATATCGAGTCAAACCGCCGGGATAAATTGTTTCTTTTTGGAAAACAATTCTTATATGACACAGTATATTAGTTTTCTGAAAAACTCCAAATATTTATTTAAAAATTAAAAAAAAATCTATGTTGCTATATACTGTACATAGCAACAACAACCTCAAATGGGGTTCCCGTCTTGAAAGGTATAGTTACAAATAGGGGTTCCCGGCCTAAATGGGTTAAACACGTCTATGGGAATTCAGAATGGGGGGGGAAAAACATGACCCAGGCAGGATGCGCAAATTTCGTCAGACTTCGGTGCTCTTTAGTCTCTGTATGTAGTGTACTCCCCTGTGTGTGTGTGTGCGTGTGCGTGTGCGCGTGCGCGTGCGCGTGCGTGCGTCTCCCACAGATCTTGTAGGCTGGGCCTAATTAGGTGCATTGGGAGCACCTGGCTAGTGCTCCCTGGAGCCCTATAAAAACGTTCCATGTTCTCCTTCTCAAGATGACAGCACCCTTTTGCTTGTTTCCCTTAGCTCCTTTTGACTGAGTTCACACTTTTGTAAGCATTAATTTCAGTTACTTCTGTCAATAAATTATTACCACCGTGTCCTCCTCAATTTGTCATGGCCCCACGGGCCGGGTTGTGACAGATTATCTTGCGTGAAACATTCATATTTTAGCCTGAGGGTGGCACTAGACAAGAGGATAGAACGGGCAATAGGAGGATGGGGTCACTCAAATAGTTCAACATGCTCAGAGAGCTAGTTTCATACCTATCTGCCCATTTGAGATATCATGTGGGTATTTGGACATTTTAGCCAAAGCGTGGTGCTAGAGGAAAAGCCATTAGGCCACCAAAATCAGTAGGAGCTACTCCAAAGAGCATGAGTGTACTCAGCGAGTCAATCTGCCCCCCCCCCCACACACACACACACACAGTTTGGGGTGGGTATCATGGGCCCTCCATTTAGTTGCCATGGCAGCTTGGTGAGTATCGTGCCTGGGATCTCCGTCGGTCCTGAATCTGATGATGTCATAGAAATCTGGCATACACAGAGCATTCCTCCTCCTCCTTATAGAGCTGCAACATACACACCCACACATACAGTACACACACACAAAGCATACACAATATGGTGATGTCTTTCTCTACCTGTCCCACAATAAATGACAACAAATGATAGTGTGCACCACACACACACACACACACACACACACACACACACACACACACACACACACACACACACACACACACACACACACACACACACACACACACACACACACACACACACACACACACACACACACACACACACACACACACACACGTGAAGAGAGAAGTTAGTTGTAGAAAACATGACACAAGCTAATGCGCATTCACATTAAACCTGGTGTCTGTATTTTGTGCATGTCATTGGGCACGAAAATCTATATAAAAAACCTTAAACAAAACTCAAATACGCTCTAAAGTTTCAAAAATAGTAGATCAATTTTTTCTATACTATATGTCGTCTGACAAAGTATATAAGATACAGTCTATAAAGTATATAGAAGTGGTGCGTGCGTGCGTGCGTGCGTGCGTGCGTGCGTGCGTGCGTGCGTGCGTGCGTGCGTGCGTGCGTGCGTGCGTGCGTGCGTGCGTGCGTGCGTGCGTGCGTGCGTGCGTGCGTGCGTGCGTGCGTGCGTGCGTGCGTGCGTGCGTGCGTGCGTGCGTGCGTGCGTGCGTGCGTGCGTGCGTGCGTGCGTGCGTGCGTGCGTGCGTGCGTGCGTGCGTGCGTGCGTGCGTGCGTGCGTGCGGTTCCCTCTAGGCTCAAACACAAAACAGCAGAGGAGCCCACTGCACTCTCTTCTGAGTTTTCCCCCTTCTCTCCACCCTGAGGTGAACACTTTGCACTACTGAGCAGACAAGCACGCACACACTCATGCAGGCATGCATGCACACACACCATACGCACGCACGCACGCACACACTCGCTCATTACGCCATGCAGAGCACAGCCTTTCTCTTGATGACTTTCTCTCTTGGGGTCTCTCCCTTTCTCTCTGCCTGTTTACGTCTCACCATCCCCTCTAGTTTTTCTTTCCCTGCCTCCATCTCTCTCTCTCCCTCTATCTCTCTCTCCCTCTCTCTCTCTCTCATCCTGTTTCAACAGTTCCCTCACGTTCTGTTTTTTGCACTGCTAGTGGTGCCTACTCTCTACAACCTGTCTAAACACATTCACCGTCTGCCTCAGTTCTAGCTCCACCTCTATGCACTCTCTCTCTCCCTCTCTCTCTCTCACCCCGTTTTAAATGTTATCTCTCCCTGCTCTTCACCCGCTTAGTGACAAAAGCAAAGACAGCCACAAACAATAAAGAAACTAAACTAAAGATTATACAGCACTGTGGGTGTGCGTGCATGTGTGCATGCGTGCATGCGCGTGCGTGCGTGAGATAAAGAGACAGAAGGAGAGGGGTTGCCAGGGAGGTAGAGTTAACTGACTAAACACAACAGGAAATGATAGCTAATGCTTACACCTCTGTTATCTAACGTTCTCTCACTTTATTTTCTCCCCCTTCCTCTCTATCTCTTTCCCCATCTGCCTCTCTCTCTCTCTCTCTCTCTCTCTCTCTCTTTTCAACGACTCCCTCATCATGCATTTTCATTCCTGTTTCAAAGTTATTCTAATTGTGTTAATTTGTAGGATGTTAATGTTTAGATCTGCTGTGTTTTTAAGTGCTATAGAGAAATGTGTTATTATCATTATTATTACAGTGTTATTAATGCTCTCAAAACGTCTCTCACCTTTCTTAACAATTTTCACCCTGGCAGTGATTCAGGTTTCAGTTTCACATGTTCAAATCAAAATCGTCGAGCAAACACATCCTTGTAACCTTATGATGTATGGCATTACGGTTTTTACTTTGACACCAGGTATTTGCCATCAGTCAAATGACAAGCCATACAAAATGTGTCTTGCACGTACATTAAACAAAACACTCTCTCTGCCTCTCTCTCTCTCTCTCACTCTCTCGCTCCTCAAAGGGATATTCCGTTGGCCAACACATCATTCTGTCTACAAGCAACATTTGGAATTCGAATAGCGAAAATAGCTGATGTACAAGCAATGTGTCGCATCATGACGCATTGTTTGTGAGATAGTAAATCTGCTATTTTTGCTATCGTTGAATCATTTTTAGCTGAAACACAAACGCAAATCTTTGCACAGACTCCTTTTGTCTGTCACACTTAGAGAGACAAACATGCACGTTCCCTCTGTCGCACTCTCTCACACCAGCACACAAACACAGACACATGCATGCAAATACACACAACAAGCACACAAACACTGATGCGCACACACGCACACAAAAGCAGCCTCCTGACCAGCAGCTGTGATGAGGTGGTGGAGTGCGTTCCCAGGGAGCTATGTGGTACCAGTAGGGGCATGATACTAGAAAACAGAGGATCCTCAGACACTCCGATGACACACACACACACACACACACACACACACACACACACACACACACACACACACACACACTTCTTGACCAGCAGCCAGTAGCACTTTGTAAACAAATCATTGTCTGCTCCTCGGCACAGCAGGAGGGACGGAGAGAATCAGAGAGAGAGCGAGAAAGAGAACAAGAAGGGAACATGCAGATCAGAAACAGAAACATACTGGCCTGGACGACTGGCGTAGGGGTCCAGGCGCCTAGGCTCAATGTAGCCTGACAGCGCGTCGCGGGTTCGAGCCCGACGGCCTTTGCTGCATGTCACTCCCTATCTCTCTCCCCATTTCCTGTAAGCCTACTGTCCTATCAATAAAGGCATAAAAGCCCCAAAAATAAATCTTAAAAAAAAAAAAAAAAAACTGAAACATACAGACTGGAAAAGAGAGGGACCACTTCTGACTCTTTTAAATCTTTATAATCTAATATTATATTGTTATCTCCACCAGGCCGAAAGGCCGGGAGGCAGAGATGATGCTTTTGCCGCTGGACCGATCGGCATGAAACTTGACGTTTAGGCCTATAACTATTGGACTGTAAGTCGTGCAATGAAATGTTTTCCCCCCTGAATTCCTTGGTCATGACACAACTCCCTATATAAGCCACACCATTTACCAGTAACTTCCTTCAAAAATTGTGGGTGGGCCCATCTTACAAAAAACACCATATATCTTGACATCCAATCATACCCAAATTGCAATCGCATGTTGAGGGGCCTCTATAGAGTGCACCTCCAGAAGTGCTTCACTTCTGCCCATAGGGGCCGCCACGTGCAAACCGCAGCTAACACGTGTCCTGATGGCTGCACCGCACCACTGACATAGCCTTGGGTAGGCAACCCAGCCCGGCGGAGACATGCGCTGAGGAGCGCACTTTTCTGGTTATTGTTTTTTTTTAATCCACCCTGTTGAGGATGGTCAAATTACAAGAATTGCACTGCCTGCAATGTTGCTTCAGCTGTATTGTACGTGCATAAAAACACCTTGAACACTGAACTCTTGAGAAAACACATGAGAGAAAGAGATATAGCCTAGGCAAAGAAGGAGAGGTTGAGAAAGAATCGGGCAGCGGGACAGAGCAAACAGGACCACATGATACAGTTTCTGAGAACGGCAAGTAAAATGAACAAAACAGTAAAAGTTCAAAATAATCTGGCTGTGCATCATCTTAGCTGACCGATTAGTTTCGACCATATAATTGTAATGTCCCGATTACATCTGAGTCTGTTGTTGCATGTCAGCTTGTCATCTTGGTTTTGTGTCTCTCTAGACTAGAAGCAAAAATGCCTGAAAGAATAATATGTGCAATATGTACAATATGTATAAACAAATATATAACTTATGTCAAATTATGAGAGAGATGTTGTCGGTCTCAAAACAACAGCAACGGATATGGTCAGACAGAGAGAGAAAGGAAGACTAGAAAGCGCTCAGTGGGCACAATTCCCAGCCAGGAGACACACCCCAATAATAATACTTACACTGTCTGACGCAGTAACAGACAGTGCCTCTCTGTGTCCGGTCCAGGGGCTAGATTGTCACATTTAGTAGGCTATTTAGTTATTACATTTAGTGAAACAAGGTTAAACTTTTGCATGTACTGATACTTTTGTCCATTCTCCACGTTCATTTCATCCGTCTTGGTGCATGTTTTCTGAAAGCTTACGGTTATGAAAATTAATTGTCCACAAGGTCCAATATAGTACAAAGTATGTGTGACCAATGCCGCCTGCGTTCTGAACGTATGCACGCACATATACAGTACATTCACGGGAGTTATACATGGGCCTTTAATCCGATGTGTAGTCTCCCATGCACATGTGTCATACATACTGTAGGTGCGCAGCCTCCCTTTGTGTCACTCCCTCACTATCTGCCTGTAACTGTGTCTGTGGCACGCGTGCATGCATGCACACGTCAAAGATCTGCAGGGTATTGACACGTTTAGTATGTTGGTGTTACTCAGAATTTTACTTAACGCCATCTCTCTCCCATGCAGTGCACATGCGTACACACATAATCATTATAGGTTTGATGGCTGTGTGTACTGTGTGTGTGTGTGTGTGTGTGTGTGTGTGTGTGTGTGTGTGTGTGTGTGTGTGTGTGTGTGTGTGTGTGTGTGTGTGTGTGTGTGTGTGTGTGGTTTCTAATGAAGGAGTGCATATCTTATCTTTGTGATTTTAAAATAATTTAAGGAATGCATAATTTGAACAGTTGAAACCAAAGCCTACACCACCTGAAATGAAAACATCTTGGGAAAAAGTTCACACTAGTTTTAGTTTTAAAGTCAACTTTAACTAGTGTTGGTTAATGTCTGTACTGTTACTTTGAGACTCATCGCGACTTCAGAGATTTGATTATGTAATCTCAAGGCAACGCTAAGTAGATCTATATGCTAACAACGTGGTGCGGTGCAGCACTTTGATAGCTTGTACATTTGTACTTTTTGGCATGCGAAACAGCTTTGTACCAGAGAGATGTAAACAGAGATATATACTGATGAGTGACCACAACTCTGTTCACTCCAACTCAATTCCTCTTACTTGTAAATGGTGGGTGACAGGCAATTCAACTGATTTCAAAAACATGATTAGACAATCGATGTCTGTGCACCAGTGATTTGATTTAAATGATATACACTCAACATTACATCACATTAAGGGGACGGTTCATGAACGCATGGTTTGGGGAAATTAACCAAATTAACCAACATTAGCATGAATAAGTTGGTGAGGGTATTCTATATGTCGGTTTTGATATAGTTTGAGATAGCCTAATTGCCCAGACCTACGTCCTCCAGTGCAGTGACGGAGCAGTCAGGCAACACGCAGGTCTGTCAGGGAGACATTCAACATGCCTTTTCCTGAGCCACATCTTGAAAACCTGTGTGTCAGTGCATGCATGCGTGCGTGCGTGCGTGCGTGCGTGCGTGCGTGTGTGTGTCTCTCAGTGTGTGTCTGTGTCAGTATGTGTCTGTGACGTGTGTGTCTTTGTGTATCAGTGCATGTCATTGTGTGTGTGTGTGTGTGCGTGCGTGCGTGCGTGTCCGTCAGTGCGTGTTAGCGTGTGTCTGTGTACCACCTCATTTATACGCCGTTGAAAATCTATTCTTTTGGCAGTCAAACTACTAGACTAAGTAATCAGTTATTAACAGCGTGCGACTCTGTTATACGACTAAGCATAAATTTTAATCCTGCTCACGGACGCCTGACTGACACATCTACCACAGAGTGTTCTGTTTTCCTGCTTTGGTCTGCTACACAGCATGGTTTGGCCTGTTGCACAGTAATGCTATTTGCAAAGGGGAAAATTAATATTGCGTTCCTGGCTCTAATCTATTTAACTTGATTGAGATTAACATCCCTCTAACTCATTCTAATATGCAGGAAAATGGCTCACTGACAGCCAGGCCAACGAATCCATGTGAGAGTGACCTGAATTACAATGTTACGGTATAAATGGATTGTATGTAAATTGGACAAACAGAAGAAACTTTTCAATTTAATTTCCCAAACTTTGACATATTTCTCATTACATTAAAATAGTAAACATACCTCTCTCTCTCTGCTTCTTAAATGTTTTTCTCTCCCTCTCACAAACACACAATTTCTATTAGACATAGACACAGACCAATTTTAAAACCTGTCAACTCATGTTTGCTACAGAAAAATGTGAAGAGAAAGATGCTAAGGAAAAACATGAAAAAAAAGAGTTCAGATGAGCTGGCTTTCTGGATTTCAATGCATACTATTTTGCTTTTACTCTCTAAAATTGTAAATCCAACCACACTTTTTCACTCTATTCCCCTAACGTGACAGCAGGGCTTCTCATACTAAGTTCTTCTCAGTGTGGTTGGACACAAAGGACAGAGCTCTGATCGATCAGTTCACCCTTGCACTTTTCCCTTTTCTCTTAGTGCACCTCTGCTTTAATGACAAATTATGTAGTCTGTCCACCAATTGGCCCTGACATGAAGGCCTACAACCATTCTTAAATGTGCTTATGCATGTGTACAAGTGTTTACATCATTTTGTCAAGGGCAGATTCGTGGCATTGAACACACAAGTCACCCTTGAATCAACCCGGAGATAACATCTCAAAATGTTTAACTTGTCGCACATTCCATGAGGCACATTCAGGCCTATATCCTTTCGCCGCTATTTAAACACACACAACGTCTTGCAAAAAGTTGTTAAGAAGAGATATGCTCTGGCACATACAGGCAGTGACACACAATGTAAGACCAGTGCAGGCATGCAGGTGTATCGAGCTCATACTAATTTAACTCTAGTTTTGTACAAGTTACAAATGGATAAATGAACACTGTGAGGATTTTACTTTGTATAGCAGGGATGTACATACATTACGTTTACCAGCATGTACCAGTTCAAAGGTCACTGTCTGAAATCTGAAACTTATTTTAAATAATAAAAAGGTTATTTTAACCCATCTGTATGGAAGTGTATGTTTCAACAATATAACAAGTACTTCTGCAGCGGTTGAAGGTGGTCTCCCAACGTGAGAAATCTAAACCCTGGTGTCAGGTAGGACATCTACTGGTTGACAAGTAGTACTGCCTGAAGCTTATGACCACAATATCTCCCCTGCCTAAGCAGGGATTTCCTCTTACGTGAACGGTAGAAATTTGGTTTCTCACGCAGAAGGCCTGAGTTTGAATCCTGTGCGGAACATAGAAATTACGAATTGCAGCTTTAATTGTCTGCATGTGGTGGATTAGAGGGGGGGGGGTTGCGTGTGTATGAGCAGGGCCGTCTGCCAGACGTTCTGGGCCCTGTGACAAGATATGATACCAGGCCCCTTTAAACATAAACTGAAAATGATATTAATACTGCGGGCCCCCATGTACAGTAACCCTCGGGCCCCACAAATCATTATCACTTTTCATGGCTCTATGGCAGCCATGTGCGTGAGCATGCATGTTCTCACTGGTAATCTGAGCCTTGTCGAGAGGCAAGGTAAGACCACCTCAGCTTTTCCGTCATTTCCAGTGGGCTCAGCGGGCAGTAGGTTTCGATGCACAAAGGGGCTTAATGAGAGGGTGGGGGACCCCTGTGTTGTTTTTAGCAGTGTAGCAGTCAGCCACAGGGCTGAAGTGTGAACATTACCGCCACCACCGGGACTGAACAAAATGCTTCTCTAAACCCCTCCCCGTATATTCTACCAGACACTTCCATCTGGGGCAGAGCGATATGACTTCAAATCAATATCATGATCATTTCAAACTTTTACCTCGATAACGATTAATGAAGGATTTTTTTTTAAATAGTGAAAATAGCAGATAGAAGCTTTTGTAGATCGGCAACTTTCGCTATTTTTGTACGCCAGTAGCGCCACCATTAAACAAAGTATGAAACATTGGGATTGCTTTATCCCTGCAAAAAATTTGCTTCTCGATTATTCGGTTATAAGTCAGTTATTGGTTTTAAATGTTGGTTTTGATACATTTTGGGTTAATTGCCCAGCCCTACTTCCATCCCATCTCTCCTTTTCACCGTCCCTCCCTCCTTCCTTCTCTTGCTCTCTCTTCTTCCTGCTTTGCATTGTGACAGCTGATCGTGCCTGTCACTGACATCGCCCCTCT
Source organism: Gymnoscopelus braueri (assembly GCF_963280865.1). Lineage (NCBI taxonomy): Eukaryota > Metazoa > Chordata > Actinopteri > Myctophiformes > Myctophidae > Gymnoscopelus > Gymnoscopelus braueri. Next base: position 27,264,586 of record NC_137618.1, read on the forward strand.
CATCCTCACATCTGCTCTGTCCCTCCTTTCATCTACTTCCTGCCAGCAAGTCTCAGTGGCACAGTAATTGACTTACCCTGTGACCAGCTGCAACTTTCTTTAACGTTAATGTAAGCCCACTAAGCCCAGTCAACACTAACAGTAACACCAATGATTCCCAATCACAACACAACTCATTGAAACTTGCAACCACTTACAAGCACAGAATCCCAAAACTGTGCTGACTTGCAACGGGTCAATTCAGACAGCTGCAACTGGCTGCGAGTTCCAATGAGTTGCGTTGCGAATCTTTGGTGTGGACTGGGCTTTAAGCACCTCTATACAAGAGGTGGATATGTTAGACATGAGAGGTAGTGATTGTCAAACATGATCCCTGCTCCCCTCTACTCAGTGGGGTCAGATGACCTGCAATCTGATCACCGGTGACCATGGAAAAGCATGATCACACCAGGAGTAGGTCTGTTTGTAGGCAAGGGTCCATCTGACCTTAGCAAACCACAACACGTCACCTGTCTGTCAATCTGCTAGTGATCTTAATCTGTCTGCTTGTCACAACATGTCAGCTTGTCCAAGACTAGGCCAACCCCGCCCACACAGTAAGCCACAGAGTCAGGTATATGACTCTTGTGACCAAGTGCATACATACGGTATGCCAGTCTGACTGTGCTTGCAAGGAAATATTATAGTGCAATACCCAGCCTGCTGTATTAGTCACACAATAATACGCGGCAGGACCCCTGCATCAGTTTGTGCGTCAGAGCATTAACACAAAAGAATGCTTAGAAAGTAGGTTAAGCTTTCTTATGAACCGGAATTTTTTCACATGATGGCTGGCATGAATATCCTACAAAGAATGTGGTATGGTTACTTTTCAAAACCATTCAAATGCGATGCCATTCAGATTGGCATGTGAATATACGCACGTGTGACGCGTTGTGGCCAGAGGATCACCCGGCTGGTGGCATGGAATGCGCTGTTGTCCAGTGCACGTCCATGCAGTACCCCACTGACCACTGTGTACAGTAGCCAGGCTACATCTGGGCTCAGCAGTGCGCTGCATACAGCAAGTGTAGCTTGCCTTGGCCTGAAATAGGCTACTATTAAGCCCACTCTATGCTTTACACCAGTGGTTCTCAAAGTGGGGTCCTTGGGGGGGTTCCAGGGGGTCCTCAGCAAAAGTAGTTAATATGGCGTCACAATCATTTTAACCACTTTATCTATTTATAGTTGGCTATTCAAAAAATGCAGATGCACAAGCTCACAGCGTGTCACTTCGTGGAGTGCTGTGAGCTTGTACATCTGCTATTTTTGCAAAAACATTTTTAGATATCAAAAAGGTTTTTTTTTTCTTTTCTTTTTTTTCTCTCTTCTGGGGGTCCCTGGCACAAAACCTTTTCAGATGGGGGTCCGCGGCCAAATACTTATAAATTCGGGGGTCCTTGACATGAAAAAGTTTGAGAATCACTGCTTTAAAGTTTACACTTAGCAGCAAATTAAAATAAAACCAGCAACATGCCCTGCCGTCGTTTGATGTGAGATGAAGAAATGAACACACCTGCCTCCAATAGCCTAACTGACTGGGCACCAGTTTTACAGCATTAATATGCCTTGTTTCTGGTTCAGGGTTAATCTAAGTGTTGGCCATAACAAGTGAAATATTTATTACATGTTCTACTGTCTCTACCTTTATGATGCTGCTTCGGCGCGGAGCTGCTTTCACCGACTCCAGGAGGATGGCGTCGGTGTCCTGACCTCCTCCACCACCGGGGAGGACCACGCCGCTCCGCCGGCCACGGGACGCTCTCGGCGGGACGAACTCGTCTTCATCGCGCTCCGACATGATGTCGACAAGAAGAAAGAACGAAGCCTTGGTTCTCAAACTTTGCGGGAGAAAAATCAATCTAATCGGCGAACTTTCTCCTGGTTGTTTTTGGCTGCCATTTAAATGAGAGCTGGGTTCGTGGTGCGAGAGACTCTGAGGCAGCACTTTTCTAAAACATTTAATCCAAGTAGGCTAGGGGTCGCTCATCTGTGACCAGACCAGAAGAACCTGAACCAGTGACTCAAAGCCTCCTCAATTGTGTCCAGAGACCATCGCGACAAAAATGTTCAGAATCACAGTTCAGAATCCGTGGCTCGGTCTATTCAGCAGCTCAACTGAAATGAACAGAACAGAACATCAGCCCCACAGTCTTCTCTTTTTAAAAGCAGACCATTACAGGCATATGTAGCAACTTTGTAATGAACGGGGATTGATGATCATGATGGGGTGCAGCCCCCCTGGGATGTGTTGTTCTCCCATGCAACAAGTCGCTTTCTCTATATTAGTAGTCTCTCTCCGTGAGGTGCGGGTCTGTGCGCTGAGATGTGTGCCGTCAAAACATTTACTTAGGAGTTGTAAACAACCTGTGGTCTTGGTGGAAAAACATGTGGCAAAAAAAATTTACAAAACAAAAACCTGGGGGGGGGGGGGTCTGGCTTGGATGTACCCAGATATTGGCGTTCCAAAAGCCTACCTTTTTCCTCCCCAGATCGGTTTCAAAGTGCTGAAGAGGGTTCAACGCTGTGTGGTGCTCGCTCACTCACTCAGGAAGCGAGCCCTCATGTTCCAACGGTGTACACACACTGCGTGCGCTGAACGGGAGCCCGCAGCAGTTGTAAGTCTGTAGGGCTACTACTCTGAGCAACAACAAGCCGACTTTTGACGAGAATGAGGAACACAACTGACAGCTGCACCGCCTCTCGTCCGTTGATCTGCCTTCATCCATTCGCCCTGCTCCTCCCTCCCATTACCCCGGGCCACAAAGCATGAGTGACGCGCGGTGGAGCCAATGCGCTCCACCATGTGGAGACTGGTGTAGTGGCTCCGGAGCGCTATGGGTGGAGAGGGGAGTGGTGGCTCTAGTCTGGAATGCCTCACTAGACTGGTACGGTTCCAGATGTTCCCTTAGTTACGGCAGTGTGGTTCTGCTGGTTCTCAAACTTTTTCATGTCAAGACCCCCAAAATAATAGCCTGTGTTTTTGGTAATGTCTTGTATGTTAAAAAGTAAAACAAAATAAAAATGAAAATAACAGATCTAGCTCACAACTTATCACATGGCATTGATGGCAACATGGTGTGAGCTTGTAGATCGGCTATTGTCAAATAGCCAAAGTCTAAAATAGGGTTCAAAAGTGGTTGAAGTGATTTTGATTTATTAACTGTATTAACTTATTTAGCTGGAGAGTGGATTGATTGATTGAATACTTTATTAGTCAGAAAGAGCACGAGGTACATTCAAGACATTTAGGCTAAAAGGAGAGCCCCTCAAACCCCCTCAAGGACCCCTGAGGGTCCCTGGATCCCACAGGTTACGACCCAGCTACATTTTGACAAAATAAAAGTTGATCGGTATGGGGTCCACTAGATGTTCGGAACATCTATGTTCCGACCCCATACCGATCAACTGGACAATGGGTCCTGGCCTGGGAACATCATGTTCCGACCAAGGTCCATTTATCTGGGCTGCATGACTCATCGCTACAGGCCAGCTGGATATTGTTTTGATTCAGAGTAATGTTTTTGTGTTCTTATCTTTTCACGCTGTTATTATGTTTCTTGCACACCTTTTTATCCTTTTATACTCTTTTTAGCTTGTTGCACAATTTTAGTTTTTCTCTTTGATGCTGTGTGAACACTTTGTAACCCTGTTTTAAAAAGTGAGAGGCTATACAAAGTATAATTGTGTAATTGTATAATAATAATTATTATTATAGGCCTAATAATTATAATATTTATTATTGTTGTTATGTGTGGACGAATCGGCATCATAACTGCACAGTCATGAATTACAAATGTACGCTTCAATTATCTCTATGTAAAAACCAACAGATCTTAATGTGAGAACTCAAGTTTTATGCACAACCTTGCACATGATGGAAATCAGTCAGAGCGTATAGGAGCTTATTGCCACCCTCTACAGTTTACATGACGCACTGCAGAAACCGGTGGACGTGTGACTCCTTTCACTATCATCCTCAGTTAGAATGAAGTGTAACGGACACAGAGACGGAGGTCACTATGCACCCAAAAGAGCATTCTGCATAGGCTTCATCTCGGTGACGCACATACCGCAAATAGCTAGGTTTTGAGCATCTAATAATACGGCATGTAGTGTAGGTGAAACAGTTTGAAGGTAACTGTGACTTCGCTTAAAATCTCATTTGCTCTATCGCACTTTTTTCGAAGGCCTATGAACCCAAGTAGCAAATCCCCTGTGAAGCCCCTGTGAAGCCTCGTGAGATGTGGCTCATGACTGCACTGTGGAATGTCATCAGCCTGTGTGGGCTATTAGCGCACGGAGACCACCAGGTCACACCTTGCTGTGGGATGTCAAAATCTGCTATTTCTCATAATGTGCGAGAGTCTAGAAAGTCTGTGTAGAAAGCTGATTATCTAGGTCATGACAGCCTGCTCTTTTGCTGCATTGCTAAATTTACATTGTGAATGAGAATATGCTACTTATCAACTTATTGTGCCTAGTCAGATATTTACCTATGATTTGGGGGGCTTATGCAGTGGAGGCTTATGCAATTACTTCCTTTCCACATGGAAAATGGCTTCAACCTTCAAATGGTTTCTCAAGGTAACAAGATGATCCCATAAGCCAAAAAGTAATGTGATTCCTGGCCAAACATTAGCTCAATGGCCAAAGAAAGACATTCAGTCGCTGACCAGTCAACTCCCTCTGCTGTGTTTTGCTGAAACTCAAGTCTTCATGCTATGCTACCACAGTGGTGTGAGAAGAGGGACAGAGAGTGAGGGCATTTGTATGGATGGTGTGTGTGTGTGTGTGTGTGTGTGTGTGTGTGTGTGTGTGTGTGTGTGTGTGTGTGTGTGTGTGTGTGTGTGTGTGTGTGTGTGTGCGTGCGTGCGTGCGTGCGTGCGTGCGTGCGTGCGTGCGTGCGCGCGTGCGCGTGCGCGCGTGCGTGTGTGCATGCACACTGCACAGGCTCACGTGCGTGAGGGTATATTTTCTTGTTGCTTTGTTGAGTTTGTCTGCTATCACCCTCAAGGCCTTGAAAAATCACCCTTGCACTTTTCCCTTTTCTCTTAGTGCACCTCTGCTTTAATGACAAATTATGTAGTCTGTCCACCAATTGGCCCTGACATGAAGGCCTACAACCATTCTTAAATGTGCTTATGCATGTGTACAAGTGTTTACATCATTTTGTCAAGGGCAGATTCGTGGCATTGAACACACAAGTCACCCTTGAATCAACCCGGAGATAACATCTCAAAATGTTTAACTTGTCGCACATTCCATGAGGCACATTCAGGCCTATATCCTTTCGCCGCTATTTAAACACACACAACGTCTTGCAAAAAGTTGTTAAGAAGAGATATGCTCTGGCACATACAGGCAGTGACACACAATGTAAGACCAGTGCAGGCATGCAGGTGTATCGAGCTCATACTAATTTAACTCTAGTTTTGTACAAGTTACAAATGGATAAATGAACACTGTGAGGATTTTACTTTGTATAGCAGGGATGTACATACATTACGTTTACCAGCATGTACCAGTTCAAAGGTCACTGTCTGAAATCTGAAACTTATTTTAAATAATAAAAAGGTTATTTTAACCCATCTGTATGGAAGTGTATGTTTCAACAATATAACAAGTACTTCTGCAGCGGTTGAAGGTGGTCTCCCAACGTGAGAAATCTAAACCCTGGTGTCAGGTAGGACATCTACTGGTTGACAAGTAGTACTGCCTGAAGCTTATGACCACAATATCTCCCCTGCCTAAGCAGGGATTTCCTCTTACGTGAACGGTAGAAATTTGGTTTCTCACGCAGAAGGCCTGAGTTTGAATCCTGTGCGGAACATAGAAATTACGAATTGCAGCTTTAATTGTCTGCATGTGGTGGATTAGAGGGGGGGGGGTTGCGTGTGTATGAGCAGGGCCGTCTGCCAGACGTTCTGGGCCCTGTGACAAGATATGATACCAGGCCCCTTTAAACATAAACTGAAAATGATATTAATACTGCGGGCCCCCATGTACAGTAACCCTCGGGCCCCACAAATCATTATCACTTTTCATGGCTCTATGGCAGCCATGTGCGTGAGCATGCATGTTCTCACTGGTAATCTGAGCCTTGTCGAGAGGCAAGGTAAGACCACCTCAGCTTTTCCGTCATTTCCAGTGGGCTCAGCGGGCAGTAGGTTTCGATGCACAAAGGGGCTTAATGAGAGGGTGGGGGACCCCTGTGTTGTTTTTAGCAGTGTAGCAGTCAGCCACAGGGCTGAAGTGTGAACATTACCGCCACCACCGGGACTGAACAAAATGCTTCTCTAAACCCCTCCCCGTATATTCTACCAGACACTTCCATCTGGGGCAGAGCGATATGACTTCAAATCAATATCATGATCATTTCAAACTTTTACCTCGATAACGATTAATGAAGGATTTTTTTTTAAATAGTGAAAATAGCAGATAGAAGCTTTTGTAGATCGGCAACTTTCGCTATTTTTGTACGCCAGTAGCGCCACCATTAAACAAAGTATGAAACATTGGGATTGCTTTATCCCTGCAAAAAATTTGCTTCTCGATTATTCGGTTATAAGTCAGTTATTGGTTTTAAATGTTGGTTTTGATACATTTTGGGTTAATTGCCCAGCCCTACTTCCATCCCATCTCTCCTTTTCACCGTCCCTCCCTCCTTCCTTCTCTTGCTCTCTCTTCTTCCTGCTTTGCATTGTGACAGCTGATCGTGCCTGTCACTGACATCGCCCCTCTCATCCTCACATCTGCTCTGTCCCTCCTTTCATCTACTTCCTGCCAGCAAGTCTCAGTGGCACAGTAATTGACTTACCCTGTGACCAGCTGCAACTTTCTTTAACGTTAATGTAAGCCCACTAAGCCCAGTCAACACTAACAGTAACACCAATGATTCCCAATCACAACACAACTCATTGAAACTTGCAACCACTTACAAGCACAGAATCCCAAAACTGTGCTGACTTGCAACGGGTCAATTCAGACAGCTGCAACTGGCTGCGAGTTCCAATGAGTTGCGTTGCGAATCTTTGGTGTGGACTGGGCTTTAAGCACCTCTATACAAGAGGTGGATATGTTAGACATGAGAGGTAGTGATTGTCAAACATGATCCCTGCTCCCCTCTACTCAGTGGGGTCAGATGACCTGCAATCTGATCACCGGTGACCATGGAAAAGCATGATCACACCAGGAGTAGGTCTGTTTGTAGGCAAGGGTCCATCTGACCTTAGCAAACCACAACACGTCACCTGTCTGTCAATCTGCTAGTGATCTTAATCTGTCTGCTTGTCACAACATGTCAGCTTGTCCAAGACTAGGCCAACCCCGCCCACACAGTAAGCCACAGAGTCAGGTATATGACTCTTGTGACCAAGTGCATACATACGGTATGCCAGTCTGACTGTGCTTGCAAGGAAATATTATAGTGCAATACCCAGCCTGCTGTATTAGTCACACAATAATACGCGGCAGGACCCCTGCATCAGTTTGTGCGTCAGAGCATTAACACAAAAGAATGCTTAGAAAGTAGGTTAAGCTTTCTTATGAACCGGAATTTTTTCACATGATGGCTGGCATGAATATCCTACAAAGAATGTGGTATGGTTACTTTTCAAAACCATTCAAATGCGATGCCATTCAGATTGGCATGTGAATATACGCACGTGTGACGCGTTGTGGCCAGAGGATCACCCGGCTGGTGGCATGGAATGCGCTGTTGTCCAGTGCACGTCCATGCAGTACCCCACTGACCACTGTGTACAGTAGCCAGGCTACATCTGGGCTCAGCAGTGCGCTGCATACAGCAAGTGTAGCTTGCCTTGGCCTGAAATAGGCTACTATTAAGCCCACTCTATGCTTTACACCAGTGGTTCTCAAAGTGGGGTCCTTGGGGGGGTTCCAGGGGGTCCTCAGCAAAAGTAGTTAATATGGCGTCACAATCATTTTAACCACTTTATCTATTTATAGTTGGCTATTCAAAAAATGCAGATGCACAAGCTCACAGCGTGTCACTTCGTGGAGTGCTGTGAGCTTGTACATCTGCTATTTTTGCAAAAACATTTTTAGATATCAAAAAGGTTTTTTTTTTCTTTTCTTTTTTTTCTCTCTTCTGGGGGTCCCTGGCACAAAACCTTTTCAGATGGGGGTCCGCGGCCAAATACTTATAAATTCGGGGGTCCTTGACATGAAAAAGTTTGAGAATCACTGCTTTAAAGTTTACACTTAGCAGCAAATTAAAATAAAACCAGCAACATGCCCTGCCGTCGTTTGATGTGAGATGAAGAAATGAACACACCTGCCTCCAATAGCCTAACTGACTGGGCACCAGTTTTACAGCATTAATATGCCTTGTTTCTGGTTCAGGGTTAATCTAAGTGTTGGCCATAACAAGTGAAATATTTATTACATGTTCTACTGTCTCTACCTTTATGATGCTGCTTCGGCGCGGAGCTGCTTTCACCGACTCCAGGAGGATGGCGTCGGTGTCCTGACCTCCTCCACCACCGGGGAGGACCACGCCGCTCCGCCGGCCACGGGACGCTCTCGGCGGGACGAACTCGTCTTCATCGCGCTCCGACATGATGTCGACAAGAAGAAAGAACGAAGCCTTGGTTCTCAAACTTTGCGGGAGAAAAATCAATCTAATCGGCGAACTTTCTCCTGGTTGTTTTTGGCTGCCATTTAAATGAGAGCTGGGTTCGTGGTGCGAGAGACTCTGAGGCAGCACTTTTCTAAAACATTTAATCCAAGTAGGCTAGGGGTCGCTCATCTGTGACCAGACCAGAAGAACCTGAACCAGTGACTCAAAGCCTCCTCAATTGTGTCCAGAGACCATCGCGACAAAAATGTTCAGAATCACAGTTCAGAATCCGTGGCTCGGTCTATTCAGCAGCTCAACTGAAATGAACAGAACAGAACATCAGCCCCACAGTCTTCTCTTTTTAAAAGCAGACCATTACAGGCATATGTAGCAACTTTGTAATGAACGGGGATTGATGATCATGATGGGGTGCAGCCCCCCTGGGATGTGTTGTTCTCCCATGCAACAAGTCGCTTTCTCTATATTAGTAGTCTCTCTCCGTGAGGTGCGGGTCTGTGCGCTGAGATGTGTGCCGTCAAAACATTTACTTAGGAGTTGTAAACAACCTGTGGTCTTGGTGGAAAAACATGTGGCAAAAAAAATTTACAAAACAAAAACCTGGGGGGGGGGGGGTCTGGCTTGGATGTACCCAGATATTGGCGTTCCAAAAGCCTACCTTTTTCCTCCCCAGATCGGTTTCAAAGTGCTGAAGAGGGTTCAACGCTGTGTGGTGCTCGCTCACTCACTCAGGAAGCGAGCCCTCATGTTCCAACGGTGTACACACACTGCGTGCGCTGAACGGGAGCCCGCAGCAGTTGTAAGTCTGTAGGGCTACTACTCTGAGCAACAACAAGCCGACTTTTGACGAGAATGAGGAACACAACTGACAGCTGCACCGCCTCTCGTCCGTTGATCTGCCTTCATCCATTCGCCCTGCTCCTCCCTCCCATTACCCCGGGCCACAAAGCATGAGTGACGCGCGGTGGAGCCAATGCGCTCCACCATGTGGAGACTGGTGTAGTGGCTCCGGAGCGCTATGGGTGGAGAGGGGAGTGGTGGCTCTAGTCTGGAATGCCTCACTAGACTGGTACGGTTCCAGATGTTCCCTTAGTTACGGCAGTGTGGTTCTGCTGGTTCTCAAACTTTTTCATGTCAAGACCCCCAAAATAATAGCCTGTGTTTTTGGTAATGTCTTGTATGTTAAAAAGTAAAACAAAATAAAAATGAAAATAACAGATCTAGCTCACAACTTATCACATGGCATTGATGGCAACATGGTGTGAGCTTGTAGATCGGCTATTGTCAAATAGCCAAAGTCTAAAATAGGGTTCAAAAGTGGTTGAAGTGATTTTGATTTATTAACTGTATTAACTTATTTAGCTGGAGAGTGGATTGATTGATTGAATACTTTATTAGTCAGAAAGAGCACGAGGTACATTCAAGACATTTAGGCTAAAAGGAGAGCCCCTCAAACCCCCTCAAGGACCCCTGAGGGTCCCTGGATCCCACAGGTTACGACCCAGCTACATTTTGACAAAATAAAAGTTGATCGGTATGGGGTCCACTAGATGTTCGGAACATCTATGTTCCGACCCCATACCGATCAACTGGACAATGGGTCCTGGCCTGGGAACATCATGTTCCGACCAAGGTCCATTTATCTGGGCTGCATGACTCATCGCTACAGGCCAGCTGGATATTGTTTTGATTCAGAGTAATGTTTTTGTGTTCTTATCTTTTCACGCTGTTATTATGTTTCTTGCACACCTTTTTATCCTTTTATACTCTTTTTAGCTTGTTGCACAATTTTAGTTTTTCTCTTTGATGCTGTGTGAACACTTTGTAACCCTGTTTTAAAAAGTGAGAGGCTATACAAAGTATAATTGTGTAATTGTATAATAATAATTATTATTATAGGCCTAATAATTATAATATTTATTATTGTTGTTATGTGTGGACGAATCGGCATCATAACTGCACAGTCATGAATTACAAATGTACGCTTCAATTATCTCTATGTAAAAACCAACAGATCTTAATGTGAGAACTCAAGTTTTATGCACAACCTTGCACATGATGGAAATCAGTCAGAGCGTATAGGAGCTTATTGCCACCCTCTACAGTTTACATGACGCACTGCAGAAACCGGTGGACGTGTGACTCCTTTCACTATCATCCTCAGTTAGAATGAAGTGTAACGGACACAGAGACGGAGGTCACTATGCACCCAAAAGAGCATTCTGCATAGGCTTCATCTCGGTGACGCACATACCGCAAATAGCTAGGTTTTGAGCATCTAATAATACGGCATGTAGTGTAGGTGAAACAGTTTGAAGGTAACTGTGACTTCGCTTAAAATCTCATTTGCTCTATCGCACTTTTTTCGAAGGCCTATGAACCCAAGTAGCAAATCCCCTGTGAAGCCCCTGTGAAGCCTCGTGAGATGTGGCTCATGACTGCACTGTGGAATGTCATCAGCCTGTGTGGGCTATTAGCGCACGGAGACCACCAGGTCACACCTTGCTGTGGGATGTCAAAATCTGCTATTTCTCATAATGTGCGAGAGTCTAGAAAGTCTGTGTAGAAAGCTGATTATCTAGGTCATGACAGCCTGCTCTTTTGCTGCATTGCTAAATTTACATTGTGAATGAGAATATGCTACTTATCAACTTATTGTGCCTAGTCAGATATTTACCTATGATTTGGGGGGCTTATGCAGTGGAGGCTTATGCAATTACTTCCTTTCCACATGGAAAATGGCTTCAACCTTCAAATGGTTTCTCAAGGTAACAAGATGATCCCATAAGCCAAAAAGTAATGTGATTCCTGGCCAAACATTAGCTCAATGGCCAAAGAAAGACATTCAGTCGCTGACCAGTCAACTCCCTCTGCTGTGTTTTGCTGAAACTCAAGTCTTCATGCTATGCTACCACAGTGGTGTGAGAAGAGGGACAGAGAGTGAGGGCATTTGTATGGATGGTGTGTGTGTGTGTGTGTGTGTGTGTGTGTGTGTGTGTGTGTGTGTGTGTGTGTGTGTGTGTGTGTGTGTGTGTGTGTGTGTGTGTGCGTGCGTGCGTGCGTGCGTGCGTGCGTGCGTGCGTGCGTGCGCGCGTGCGCGTGCGCGCGTGCGTGTGTGCATGCACACTGCACAGGCTCACGTGCGTGAGGGTATATTTTCTTGTTGCTTTGTTGAGTTTGTCTGCTATCACCCTCAAGGCCTTGAAAAATCCTTCCCAATGGCAAAGAACAGCCCATCCTAAACTGCTACAAACTATATTTTCCTGCTCTCATTTTCTCACTGTCTCTCTCTCACTCAACCTCTCTCACTCAACTCTTGTACACATACACCACTCACACAGACACAAACATTTCACAACAACCTTCGGCAGCACGTAAACATCACCATATAGCACACCAACCCGATATCAGGCTGAGCACACATATGGACTCTGTAGCACTCTCAATTGAATTCCCTCTACCACTTTGCAAAGTACAGTGGCTCTACATCCAGTGTTTTCATATCAAACATCTTGGGCCAGCGAGTTTAATCCTCATTCCTTTATTTACTTATACCATCAGTCATTTGAGACAGTTCTGGGGAACAGTTTTGGATTCAGGGTAAGACGGCCAACAATAATCCACTCCATGGGTGGTCAATCTTTCCATAGCCTTTGTTTCCATTTCTCTTAGCCTAGTTCAATGAGTGTGACGTCAAACACTCACTTGCATCATATTTAAGCCTATTATATACTTTGTAGAAGCCCTTAAGCCTAATTTATACTTCAACATATAAAAATAATAATAGTGGAAAAATGTGCCGTTCTTCACTTCAAATTAACTTATTTTCTGCAAGTGACACTGTCATATATAAGTATAAATGAGACTTTACTTGTGTGGTTATAAATCGGCACACTAGTGATGGTCAGTGACAGCCCTGTACAACAACATCTCTATTGTTAGTTGTGGGGGAGCAAACAGCTGCTTCCATCATTATCCATTACAGAAGACATTTCACCAAATTGGGATATTTCTGGGATATTTCTGTCTGCCTTCTAATGGCAGAAGAGTAAGATGGCTAATGTTGCTTTTTCACAGTGTTATAATAAATCCCCTCATAGAAGCTTCACTTACTCCTACTACATTCCTCTCTGTCTGTCTCTCTCTCTCTCTCTCTCTCTCTCTCTCTCTCTCTCTCTCTCTCTCTCTCTCTCTCTCTCTCTCTCTCTCTCTCTCTCTCTCTCTCTCTCTCTCTCTCTCTCTGTGTGTGTGTGTGTGTGTGTGTGTGTGTGTGTGTGTGTGTGTGTGTGTGTGTGTGTGTGTGTGTGTGTGTGTGTGTGCGCGCGCGCGCGTGTGCGTGCGTGCGTGTGTGTGTGCATGCTGCATGTGTATATGTAATCCCAGCTGTACAATCTGAAAAAGTATCCAATAAATAAAACATTTGATGCCAAAATTCTTTGGTTTTGGTTCCTCTCTAGTCTACATTCATAGCAACTTTACTTTGTAAGGTAAACATGGTAATGAAAGCATTCACATTAATAAGCACACTTTGAGGTTCTTTGAAGGTGCTTTTGTTCATGGGCCTTACATCAGTATAGGCATATATTCACATACAATTGTGTACGTACATTTATGTATTCAGAATATATGTTTGTGTGTGCACTGTGCAGTCAGTATGTAAAGTGTCAGCTGCCTGTGTGTGTGGAATGTGTGCTGCTCAAAATGTTTTTGAAGTGCAAGCATTTTGTTGTGTTTTAAATTATTTTAGGGTTAGGGACATCAGTGCCTACATGACCTGACTTTATGCTGTTATTTGGAAACATATGGACCAAGCAGCACTTTGTAGTGCACAAGGACTGCTCCCAACTCCTATTATTATTTTGCATTTGTCATTAGTTCTTATTTTCATTTCATTTTGAGTTTTTGTTTTCAATTTCAGTTGAGCTTTTATTAGTTTTAAAGTGGTTTGCTAGTTTAGTTTTATTTTTTTCAAAAGGCTTAGTTCTGGTTTAATTTAGGTTAGAAGTAGTTTTAGGTTTTTATTGTAAATTGATTAGTCGGTGGCAAGATTCAACAAGGTCGGAAAAAAATCAAAATAACGATCTGCAAGCTCACAACGCTTCACATCGTTAGGCGTTGTGAGCTTGTAGAGCTGCTATTTCTGCTATATCTTTGAAGACTACAATTAATGATATTTTCTCTATGATTTTATAGTTTTGTAAACACACAATACAGTTTCTGTTTTTTATCTTTATATCAGTTAACTAAAATGTTTTTTCAATTCTAGTTTTTGTTATTTTGTTAGTTTTAGTTAACTAATAAGCCTGGTCTGAAGAAGTTCCTGCGAGTATTCTGGAGAAGGGAGAATATCCCAGAATAATGGAAAGTGAGGGCCGTGGATCCCGAAGGAGAAAAACTCCACCCAGTTTCGTATCATCTCCCTGCTGTGTGCTGAGGCGAATTAAGGTCTTCTTTAGTGCTGTTTCAATCCTCTGTGCACGTACCTGGCCAAGAATACATAGCCTACATTGAGACTTCGGTCCAGATGGGTGGCATTTCAGGGATGCCAGGCTGTCTGGAGCACACTTGTCTGGTGACACAGCTCATCAGGGAGGCAAGCGAGAACAAGGGCAAACTGTCAGTGTTGTGGCTTGACCTGCCAAATGCATATGGCTCCATTCCACACAAGCTAGTACAGCTCACACTGCCCAAACAGCAGCAGAATCAGAGACCTCTACTACAACAAAATGCTACATATATACTTAGTTGGTCCCTCCTTTTTGCCAGACCCAGAGGGTCGGCCTACATGAGGCTCTGCCCCCTTTCGTCCATACATGGGCGAAAAAGACCGGCTGTATAAAAGGGACCCTTTCTTCTCCATACATGGGCATAAAAGGGACACAGGCTGACACGTAATACGAAGTCCGTCATACGAAGTCCTTATAAAGTACTAGGAATTTATTCTGGGTCTGGCAGAACCAGGTCTCCTGGTCTTGTTTCCTCTACACCAACTCTCTACGGCGAAAACAGCCGATACATGCTCACGCTGTGAGCTTGTAGATCGGCTATTTTCTTGGAACTAGAGGTTGGGGCCACTAAGCAGCCCTCACACCTACGTTGCACCGCCGATCCGACCGATATGCCCATATACGGAGATCTCTGTATCTCTCTATATCTGTCAGTTATTTTCCTATGTCCATTCCCCCTTTTGTGCCCATATATGGAGCTGACTGATTTGTTTGCGCCTGATGCCACACATTGATGCCACACACGCTGCATTGGGAACTCCTTATATTGTTATGGCTGAGTCATAGTGACATGAGCGTGATGATGGCCCACGGCCACCGGTCCTCCCATTAGCCAATTTCAATATTTGATATATTTTCTCTGAATGTCCACCTATTATGACATGTCCAGATGCTAGGGATGCTATAGGGTTCATGTGGATGAGGATGAGGGTCTCTTCAGTATAGCAATTAGATGAAGTTGGCACACGATGGAGAACAGCTTAATCACAGAGTGCACACAATCTCTGTGACACTGACCTTGCCATGAACATGCTCACTAAGTCTGCTGATCCGGAGTGCAGAGGGCCCGGAATGAATACCACTCAATAGCCACCACCCATCAGGGCATTCATGCATGATCTGACAGTAACCACAGAATCAGTCCCAGGCTTCTGGTGGATTCTGCAGGGGCGTGAAAAGCTGAGTGTGCCCGGATGCATTTCAACCCAGCCAAATCATGATCTATGTTGGAGGAGGGTGTATGATGTTGAATGAAACACCTGATGATTCCAGCGGTAACCAGAAGAGTGGGCGTCTGAGAACTCTGGGCACCATTTTTTACAAATATTTATTTGTTTTATATGTTATTTTATATTTACATTTATTTTATTAATGGGGGGCCAAATACATATAATCATTTGTTTATTACATTTAAGGCCTAATACTTCTACAATTGCTACAAATTGCTACAAAACCTGTGGATAGACAGTCATTTTGGCATAAACAAGAAGGGTATATTTAATGTCTGATAATTCATGTTTAAATCATGCATACTTAACATTATTTCAAATTTCGACACTATCCACTTCCTTAGGGTCCAGGTAGCTCAGTCGGTAGAGCACTCGCCTTTCGACCACAAGGTCATGGGTTCCAACCCCGGGCACCGCCACGTATGAGTATAGCACGGCTTGGGTGTGGTAAGTCGTGCGGTAAGTACTGGGAGCTGATAGTCGGTGTTGCGCTCCACCTCAGAAATCCATCTCCCAGAGGTCTAGCGCATTGCGAAAGGGGGATAGACACCCGCACTCTGGTTGATACCGACAATAAGCCTCTCCGACCTACATGCTTTACTTCAATTTCTCTCTCTCCCTCTCTGTAAATTCAATTCAGCTTTACTGGCACAACAAGCATTCTTCTATTGCTAGAACAACAATAACACATGATACAAAAATAATACATGTCATACAAACAATGCAATCAAAATAACACAGTCAAAAAACGAACTAACGGATAACAGGCTACTGAACCTGATTTGTGTGAATAGACTACAGAATTGTCCCTCATTTTGTGGCTTGCTGCTACATACTTTGTTGCCCACTTTCAACAGTTGGCTCTCTCATCTAATAAGTAGGGGGATTGCCTGGGTGGGGTCAAATGCAAAATATATTCTTTTATCGTTGCTGTTGGGTCGAATGGAAACCTGTATGTCCAAAACTGCTACTTTTCAGGAAATGGAAAAAAAAAAAAGGAACATGCATGCTCCAATGGATCCACTTACCCACCGCCTTTGGGCAGACAAGTTTGTCTATGTCAACCTTTCTCGGTAGCCAGGCTGTGCTCACTGAATCTGTACTTCTCAATGTGTTATTGATCAAATATTCTGACACAGTGTAGGCTACTGTCTATTTTGAGCCAAATAGCATTGAAGTTTACTTTCACTTACGTTTCTTCAATCCATTTGGTTTCATAATTTTTTTGTTGATTGGTTTTGTCGAATTTCTTGAGGAAAGATGTCACTGTCCTGATGTTGGTATTAGTGGTGATAACAGTTTCTAATTGTTATGAATTGAGTGTCAGCTCCTGTTGACTGAGGCGATCTTCTCCAAGTTCATCTCTTGGATTTTGGGGATTTTTTTAATGATAAAGTGTTTCCAAAATGTAATGGCTCTTTATAGAATGTGAATTGGTTTCTAACATGTTAGAGGGTATTAGCCTAATTCTGCTCTGGATGCATCTACCTCTGGGAGTCTATTCTCTTAAAAAGAACTCTGCATACAGGCATTCAATTTGTTGTTTTTCCCATCTTCGAGGGAGAGGATCACTGATTGGAATATTTTGGTCTTATTTGGGATGTCAGCAATGCATGTGATAAGGTTTTGATGGCATAGAAAGCTGTTCTTTCCCTCTCTTTCAGTTTATTAATGGCCAAGTTAAACTTTCCAGTGGAACTGA